>NW_019384450.1:83684-216086 GCF_000671375.1 Centruroides sculpturatus | reverse complement strand
TATTTAATTATTTATTTGCTTTGTAACACTAGTACTTTCATGCATTTTATTTTTATGTTATACCTATAAATAGAAGTAGAAATGTTACATCACATACATACAATTACATTTGTGAAAACTAAGTATATTACTAAGGTAGTTTTGCTGTGTTATAATCGGAAGTTTGCTTTGTTTAAAAATAAATTATTAGATAAAATTTTGTATTTAATCATTTCATTTTGTTTGGTATGTAATTTTACATCATTTATATTTTAAAAAATTTAGCCTATTGTGAACACTTATCTAAATAATAACATTAATCTCCGAATTGAAATAATATATTGATTGTTCTGAACCCAACGTTGGTCACAAAATACTAAAATAAATATTAGAAAACATGCAGGTGAGACCGGCGTTTCTTGGGCAAAAAGTATCCATATCTAAATATTGTTATTTTTCAATATGACCGATTTTAGTGGATTTCACCGGGTGCAATAATTACATTTCTTCGTCTTCTGATAGTAATTATAAAAATATAAATGCGTTTAAAAATATGTTCGAATTCTCACAAACAAGCAAAAACCGCATGTAAAATAGTACTTTAGATTTTTTTCAGAAATTAGGCAAATATGTGATGACATAAAATGTATTAAATTATAAACAAAAAACTTAATAAGTTTAAAAAATTACAAAAAAAACATTATAATAAAATAAGTATACAAATATAAAACGTAAAATCATCGGCAAATGTTTAGAAATTATACATAATATTATATTAATTTATTATAATTATTTACACACATCACCTGTTACAAAGACACGTTAATGAAATTAAAGTACTTCAAATTTGTAGTGGTCAAACACGATTACAGAGAAAACATAATTTATAATTTAGCACGTTTTCACACAGCGTTACCACAAATCCATCTGTGTAAGAAATGAGATTTCCAACGTATATGTGAACTTCGTCAGAAAACCGTTCGCATGGTATTAAAATATAACCATATTTTGATTATGCTACATGCAGATATAGTCCATCGAAAACATGAAACTGACATAAATACGCAACTTCATTATCTACAGTTTACGACGAAATAGCAAAAACAACACCGATGATCTATGTCTTACAAGGGTACACGGAATGTCGATAATTTCAACATAAGCTACAATACATTGTTTCCACCACACGCTTCATAAAAAGAAGACAGAAGAGCATGCTGACGATATTAATTAATAACAAAAAAATACAACACAACCTGTCGTTTTCCGCCTACGATTAAGAAGAAAGTGCAAATTCCTTAAACACCTTCCTCATTGGACGAGTACAACAATGTAGTAATATCAAAGCACGAGAGAAAATAAAAATTTTTAAGGCAGAAACAAAGGAAAAATGTATTAAGACTAGAGAACAAAAACGTTTTTTGTATGCATGGCAGACATTTTTATAAAGTAACAAACTAACACAATTTCATGCGAATGTTAAACATAAGTTTTTCATAACATCTTACCTTTCGATTACCACGTGCATGTCGTGGCTATAATTCGGCTATGGGAAGGCTGCGGATACATCTTAATTAATTAAAAAATCATCTCTGTTAGGTGGCGTTGATTGAAGCACGAGGTGTGCTTACCTTTAGAGTTTGTTAATTAAACCCTTTTAGTTAGAAATAAAGCTGTTTTGTTGTCAAAGGATTGGATTAATTGTGAATACCGATATTCTAGCATGAGAAGTTAACTTAACAAAGGGTTATGGGCCCAGGAAGAAAATTCCAACGTCGATGCAACCGGATTGAACGATCGACCACGGTAAGCCTAAATTTGCTATCTTAGAAATTGAACCGTTATAACGAATAGAATGGCCGAAATAGGACATGGACAGTTACAGGTAGCAATTTCACAAGTTGGAAGTCCCGTAATGGCCATCCCAGAAAGTAGAGATCTAGGAAATCTGTTAATAGACGACCCACCTACGGATGCCGCCGAAGAGGCGAAATGGAAAAAAAAAACGGACTCCCAGGCTAGAGGCATTTTAACATGCGCGATGTTAAAATAAGCACACAAGTGCCGCTTATCTTAATCGATTTTATTATATACTAGCTGCAAGGACCCGCTTCGCTGGAAAAAAGTAACGATAGTGAAGATTAAGATAATTACATTATAGCTAATCTTATCCGTTTTCACAGAATGCAAGAATTAGGTTTCCCGTTTCCAGACTAATTAGAGAATTTTTACGTTTAGTCAAACGAACAAATTTCAACGTTTCTGGAACATTTACAATCGTTCTATAATCGAACCAATATTAGAATTTTATGTTTGAATTTAATTCGAACAAATTCGAACAAAACATTCGAAATAGAAAGCTACTTTTAACCACTTTCAACCTCATATCTCCCGCACCCTTATAGCTATCGAGACGCAACTACCCCTATGCACGAGTGGAGACTTGGGGCTACTACCACATACAAACACCATTCACGTGCGATGTGTAGTTTTGGCGAAAAAGTGAAATATAGGAACATACATGTCCATTTATATATATATAGATAAATTTAATTAATTAGGTGGGTCGGAAATCGCAATTAAAAACTTAATTTTTAAAAATATATTTAAAAATATGAGCGTCGCTCATATTCACCCTACTTTAAAAATTGAAATTCGAAAAATAATATTTCATTCGAATATTATTGAAAAGGGATGAATACTTTCAAACAATATAAAAAATTATTAATAATGAATGGCAATTTATTGTGACACGGTCACAATGCCGTGCTGCAGTTTTTAACCATATTGATAATTTACTTCATTTAAAATATATGCTCTCCATCTGCAATTAGCAGTGTCTTGCCCCCGTGCATCATTCTTTTCTTTTAACAATAGAGTCGTGCCGATCATCTATAATTGCTTTCGGGAGAAAACTTTTGAATCGAAATAGTGTGATTTCCGGTTTGCAGCGGAATTTCATGTACAAGTAATCGGGGCATCCCGTTTCTTCTAACGATTCCATAATTTCTCTCGTCTTTCATCTAACTTCGTTTTTAAGATGTAAGAACTCAGTTAAGCAAACACTCCGCATTTAAACCCGTTATGGATTTTTATAAATTTTTGGAAATATTTCTGTAGGCGTATCAAAGAATTCTCTAATGCAACAACCAACTTGTTCCATTGTCTTTTAATCAATAATTAAAACAGCGCTGACGGACTGAATATAATGTTTTACCTTTGAATAGCCGAAAACGTTTCTTTCATTTCTCCTCGGAACAATTGCCCACTCCAAAATAAATTAATAACACAAAATATCTCTCGTCTTCTTTCTTGTTGCTCTTTCAACGATTCGGTTGTAAAGAAACGTTTTTCAAATTTAAATAAACCCGGTGGCGCCGTCTGTAATTCCAGATGTAAGAAACGTCCATTTTTGCCGTTGTTTTTATCGTGAAATTAAGCGTCAATTTCCCAATCATATTTTACTTCAATAGAATTAACCAGGAATAATATTTTATTAAAAATTTTCTATAAAGAAATATTTTTTAATGTAATATACAGTGGCGCTGAATAATAAATCTCAGGGTGATTGAAATTTTTAGGAGATAAGGGAAAACAAAAACGATGTTCAACTTCTGTTGAAGGAAGTGACTATTATCAGTTTCCTTCGTTTTAGAAAATATAATTTTCCTATCCAAATCATAGAATAATTTCGTCTAAAACCACCTGTCATTAATTGTGATGTAATTACGCATAAAAAATACATAAAAAATACTTAAAACTGAAAAAAACGAAAGGAATGGCGTTTATTTTGAAAAAAAAAGCTTCAAGTTTAAGTTCCTTTGTCTCATCCTTCTGTAAAATTTAACACCGATGAGTCATTGTTTACACAGCTAAATGACCTTGAGAACAGCTGGAGTCGGATTTCCCGGAGCATTCTCAGACGTCTCGAAATGAGAGGGGTTCAAAGTAGGGTAAATATGAGCGACGCCTATATTTTTGAATATTTTTTAAAAAATTAAGATTTTAATTGCGATTTCCGACCCCCCTAACTAATTAAATTTGTATATAATAAAATCGATTAAGATAAGCGCCACTTGTGTGTCGTCCATCGCGCATGCTAAAATGCCTCTAGCCTGGGAGTCCGTTTTTTTCTATTTCGCCTCTTCGGTGGGATCCTTAGGTGGGTCGTCTATTAACAGATTTCCTAGATCTCTACTTTCTAGGATGGCCATTATACGGTACTTTCAACTTGCGAAATTGCTACCCGTAAACTTCGGTAACTGTCCATGTCCTATTTCGGCCATTTTATTCGTTATAACGGTTCGGTTTCTAAGATAGCAAATTTAGTCTTACAGTGGTCGATCGTTCAATCCGGTTGCATCGACGTTAGAATTTTTTTCTTGGGCCCATAACCCTTTGTTAAGTTAATTTCTCATGCTAGAATATCAGTATTCACAATTAATCCAATCCTTTGACATAAAAACAGCTTTATTTCTAACTAAAAGGGTTTAATTAACAAACTCTACATTAATGCACACATGCATAAAATTGATATAATATTGTAATATTAATCATGATTTATATTTAGTGTTATCTAAGTTAATAATATATTAATAAAAAAGTTATGCACAAAAATTCTTACTTTAGCCAATCCGTACCAAAATAAAATGATGGCTCCAAAGTAAATAATTAATTTTTAATTTAGACATTTTACTAATTTTGCTTTTAATTTCTAGAAAAGCAAAAGATTCGATAATAATGAGGCCTTGGCATGATGTTGAAGCGAATTGGTCGTTAAAATTAATACGAGATGGCAGCATAACTGCCTACTCGTAATTAGTCAAATTAATTCATTTCTAATATTTAATATTAAAAATGATTCTTCAGCTAATATTCTTGAGTTAATGTTACATAGCTTAAGAAATCGGCATATCGTTTGGCGTGTTTATTATATTACGTGATACAATACTTGATAATTACATGTAATTTATCTGCACACAAGTTTGGAAAAATGTGTGATCACAACAAACACTGAAAGGATAGCGGAACGAGTGCTAAACACACACTGATGTAGCATGCGCACAATCCGAGACTTTCCCTACCCCTGTCATTCGTCATTTTTTTACAATTTGATTTGTTCGTTATGCTACGTGCTTGTTACGCGAGGTTTCACTGTATTTCGATTTTTTCTGTCATTTTTGATACTTAATTTTCAAACTATTGTGTTGATGTTTGTATTGTTGTTGTCAATTTACTCACGAGCTTCAACATCATGTCACTGTTTCATTATTATCGAATCTTCTTCTTTTCGAGGAATTAAATGCAATATTAGTAAAAATTGTTAAAAAAAATATACACACTGCAGTATGGAAAAATAAAATTTAGAGCAGTGTACAACATTTTCAGAAGTTTCGGTTGAGTCTAATCAGTCTAAATAAAGGAAAGCAGAGTTATGGCACAAACAGATAGTGGAAGAGTCTGCTGTACTAATTGAATATCTATGTTTTAACTAGACATTGTTTTTATTCTATCAACTAACCAAAACATTCAAAGCAATAAAATATTTCTTTTTAATGTTTTATTCCATTCATCTTCACATATATTTTTTTCACATGTATAGTTTTTATATAAGGTTTCCTGGTGTAGTATTGTTTTCAGGTGTATAGCTTCTTTCATGTTATGAGTTTTATAGATTTATTTCGAAGTGTTGAATATTTCATTATTGATACGTTTTGATATTGTTTTGTTTTCAGAGATTTGATTGTTTCATTTTTCATTTGGGTTGCTGTAGTTTCGTTGAAGAAATTTATTTTTCTTCTTGAGATATTCTGTGTTGATTTGTTTTTCTATGCTAGATGTCAAATATTTGAAGAATTGAAAAAAAAGAAATGTCTTTTGTAGTCTATTTGTGAAAACTATATAATATTGAAAACAACTTTATTTTTACTTTTTTTATATAATAAATATACGAGATCTCCTCTGAGTTACTGTTTGCCTCACGCTAAGAATATTCACTTCACACCATCATCCCTCTCCTAAAACTATTGTTTAGTGTTGTTCAAAAAATGGTCGACGACTACATTTTTCTGACAGTAGTACTTTCAGGATTTTTCGTGGTATATATAGGAATGTCTAGGTGGAATTTCAGTAAATAAGAAATTTTGTAAACTGTCTTAAACTGTACTCTAAATGTAAGGTTCTTTGAAAAATATTATAAAGTAAAACTAAAAGCTGTGGCACAATAATAAACTTTTACTTTCGCAATGAAATGGATACGAAGTTATAAATTATCTAACAACCACATCTTTTACGCGTATCGCGATCTGATGGCAAAAAATATATAAATGCTAATTGTTGTTTTGTTCATAATATATTTTTGATTTTTGATTGTCGTTAATAAATTGTTGGTTTTTCGTATGTTAAAAAATTTAGCAATAATGTATAAAAGAAAAAATTTTCACCGATATTAGAAATGTTACCAAAAATATTTCGAGCTTTGAATATTTCGATCAATTTCAAAAATCGGAAAGTATTTAGATTTCAATTTGGTAAAATTATTGCTGTATCATTCCGTGCAGTCTTTATTCGAAGCATAAATCAGCCGAAGTTCGATACTGAAAATTCGAAACAATCATATTCTAATATCGTAATGTAATTTTAATTGTAATTGTCAGAACCTACAAAGAAAAGGCTGGCACTTGATCTCTTTTAATATTTTGGAGTTTTTTATCAATTTTCTACTCTGTTCAAGAACTGTTACTTTTTTGTGGTTTATAAAGGATTAAAAGATAGACTCGAAAATTTCATTTAATTTTTGTAAATAGCCTAATATTTAATTATGAAGACAATATAAGTTAAAACCATATTTTATTATTGTAATGTACCGATTTGAAAGAAGAATAATCGATGTACAAACTGATAGTGAAAGAGCATATAATAATAAAATTACAGTAAAAACAATAACGATAACAATACGGTTAAAAATTCGATAGATACTCTTTCCTTCAATTCTCTCAACAATTATGAATATTAAGCTTTATTCTTTTCAAAATACTAAATTGTAAAACTGTGTATAAACAGCAACACAATGTTATTAATTCAATATATATTTTTTTATTTATACTTAAATATCAAAAACGAGTAATTACATGAACTTTCAGATATTCTTATTGTCATAATAAACAGTAATACACTCTTTTCTAAAAGTTTTTCTAACGACACAAGTATGTATAAAAATAGTTTTCTGTGTTATATTGTTGCGAAACAGTTTTAACAGTTACTATATTTTTTCTCTGGTTGTAATAGAATGCACTTTCAGTATTGCAAGTGTGTATAAAAGAAAAATTTCAGATAATTCGCAAAACGTAAACTAAAAATTCCAGTGGTTTGCAATGTATAAATCGATAGAAAGGTTTCTGATTGGTAAATATCGAAATGTCTATTGAATGACGTTAGGAAAGATTCAAACGAATCACGTTACAGAGAACGTGTTTCTTGAAAACTGAAATAATCAATAAAGTTATTATGTTCCTGTATGATTTTTATAACAGTTTATTTTAAAACTTTGGTAAGTTGCATAAGATTAATATTAATTTTATTATATTTTTAAGATTGTTTTAAAAAATAAAAAAATTTGCTAAAGCGTTTATTTCGATACGTGTTTGAATGTATGTAAAATATAAAGTTTAGTAACCATAGTTTTTGTGTACAAGTGTTTATAATGCACATTGTTTTTTAAATATTATTCAAGGTGTTTTAAAGTTTGACTTTTCCATCCTTGATTGTCAAAGTCCATAATTTAAAATTAAAATTTATGGACAAGCATAGCAAGGCACGAATGTGAGATTTCATTTTTTAGTATGCCTTTATACTATAACCACGATATTTTATCAGAAATAGTCGAAATAACAGGATTCTGTAAAGTACAGTATTTTAATTTAATTAAAATCAAAAAAATTTATTTACGATTTGTACCGTTGCGTGCCGCACATTCGCTACGTAATTGCCATTTTTAATTTAGTTTTTATGGTATAGACTAATTTAAATAACTTTGTTAGTTTCTTTTTGTTTTTGAATTTTTAAAAAATATTCTCTTTTGTTCAATACTGTTTAGCAGTTATTGGGCAGCAATATGTATCAACTAGAATACTATATATATGCCTGACTTTGTTAAACATAAAATGCTGTGTGTATTTCCTGAATGGCATAATTTATTTAGCTATCTGGAAAATACATACAGCATTTTATGTTTAATCGACTCAGACATATATATTTTGACCAATCAGATTTACATTTAGTTAAGTGTAAATAAAATTATTTTTCAAATTGCTTTTTCGAACCTGTATTATATGCCACTTAATTGTTTGAGTAATTTAAATCATGCTCCAATTAATGCACTTAGGTTATAAAAGTGTAGTAGCTTAATTGGTAGTCATGTCGTTTATTTACATTGCTAATGTATTCACAGATGAATCCACGATTATGCCATCTAAGTTATTTATAAATTAAACACTGTTGTTTACCATAGTCTCTTGTTAAAATAATTTTTGTGTCAAGAAACATGATTTATTGTATTATATAAGAGTTAAAAATTTCTAGTTGCATTAAGACATTCCTGATATATTAAATTATTGTTTGCAAAATTTACGTAATAAAGTTAATGGATGAAGTGGTTTACTGGTAATACATTGGAAATTTTAAAATAATGCGACTGTAAAATAATAAATTTACTGTAGTCCGAATAAAACAATAAATATAAAATTTTATCCAAAAAATGTTACAATGTAATAAATTTAAAGCAATTTATATTTTTGTTTTACTTAAAGATTAACAAACACTGATCATTAGAACGTAGATTTAATACTGACAATTGTTATATCAATAAATGAACTTCGTAGTTTTATAACTTTGGAAATAAAAAGAAATTTACAACAAAAATATAAATAAAAATTTTTACTTTTGCATATCATGTTATTTTTATTATTCTGTAATATTAAATTCTTGTCTGATTAATTCAACTATAAACATATGATAATAGTTTATATGATTATTACAGCTGTTTTTCTTAATTGGCATTATACGAAATAGCCGGTTATTATGCATAATTCTAGTTAATTCCATAAATTTTAGCAAATTTCTCACTTTTTCTCATTGTTACGATATTGCCAGTGTTGCCGTTCCTAGTACATTTGTACTTTTCTAGTACATTTTGCCCTTTCCAGTAACTTGAAAGTACATTTAGATTTTTTGTACATTTTCAGTACATTATAATATTTCAAGTACCATTTACGGTAAAATTAAATATTTCACGCCTTAACAAAAAAATGAAAAAAAATTAGTTTAATAAAGTCTCACTAGTGTCACTGCTTGCTAATTTAAATTATCCAATCACAACATACAAATGGTGTGTGTCCGTTGACGTCAGCAACATAGATTGTTGCACGTGTAAACGGTCTTGACTCAGTGGTCTTCTTTCACACGTTCAGTTGTCTGCACATTTTCGTCAGGACCTTGACAAAATTTTTAATGCCACGTGGTCCAAACAATTCAACTCCGTCAAACAAAAATAACGGACAGGTAAGGAAATCAATGATTTTAAACTTTTGTCGTCAATAATATCAAAATATTTGTTAAGTCAGTAACAAATTATTACAGAAAATACTTTTGAAATTGTACGAGTATAAATAATATAAATACTTTTATATTACTTTTTATCACTATAATTTTATTCTTAAATTATGAACTTCAATTTTAGTAATCGTAGTAAAAGAAATAAGGGTTAATGTTACGTGTGGTTCTAAAATGGTCGCGCTTCCTACTGTTTCAAGGTCTATATAAGAAGGTTAGTACAAGCGTGATGTACTTCTTGAGCTGCCATTTTGGGGTTTTTTGAGTCGCATGTTTTAAGCAAACTTGTACGAGCAGTCAGTTTTATATGACATTAATTAAACTAAAATTGCAGAAATCCTGTAATTTCCAGTCAAAAATATAATAATAATTTTGAATGACTATGCAACTCCAATTTTATGTAACGTTTTCATCAAATAGTTTAAAAAAAACAAGCATCCTTAACTTTTGCTGTCATGATTAAAATTAATTAAATAGGTACTAAAACTGATGCAATTACGTATATACCACTTCGTAAAGTGATGCAATAACATGAAAAAAATTTAAAGTATAATAAAGAATAAAATAATATAACAAATTTATAATAATTTTTTTAATGCACGATTGGTTATAAAATTAACTTTGTAAGATGAAATTCAATAGTATTATTAATAAATGTTGTTAATGTAATGCGCGTTTTACAACAAGTATTAGATGTGTAGATATATTTTTAATTTTAAATAGTTTTCAAAACATTCCAAAAATAACATTTAAAATTAAATTATTTGACAATAAACTACATACATATATATATATATATAAATTACGTGCTTATATATATATATATATATAGACACGTAAACAAAGTACAGTATTCATAAAACTAGTACATTTTGAAAGAAAATAGTACATTTTTTGAAAGCGCTTCAGTACGTTTTGAAAGTTTATTGCGGCAACACTAAATACTGCACATTTCTCAAATCAACTTAGTAAGTTTGATAGACATAATTATCTATTAGGTTTTCATCACTACTTAGAGATTTAATGTTTGCTACTGCTCAACTACTTACTGAGCATACCTGGCACTGTATAACCGGATAGAAACTGTTCTTGCTTTTGCTCTACAAAAAACCTAGACTCTATCGACAATTGTCTAATTTACTATCAACATACAATTATTCTGAGATTAGAAATCTTTACGCTTGGTTTCGACTGGCTATGTCCGCTGGATAAGCTTGCTCAGAAGCCATTGTTTGATGCTTTCTACAATTATGTTCAGAAAACATGGAATTAAAGACAATTTCTAATTTCTAATATCTACTTTTACATTTTAGTTTTCACTAAAAGCCGAATACTAATTTTATGTTTATGAATAATAATTTTATGTATCATGTATTTTGGTTCATGTATTCTTATGGTTATACACCCATAAGAGTTGTGTGCAGTTATTCTAATAAAAAACATGAGATAAACCACCACACGGCCTTTTTTCCATGACAAAAAGTGTCTAGAGCGTGAATCTGCTAGCATTCTCCGTGTTTCTTTATGCAGCAAGAGTGTATCGAAATGACGTCACGAACAGTGTTTCTTAATTAGAAACCAGTTTCAGTGCGTTCGCTGTAAAGTGCTTCTCGAGCGCTGCATAAAGAAACGCGGACATGATTACGCTATCACGTCACACGAGACAATAAGAGTTTTTAATTAATAAAAACAGCCAAATTGAAGCGAAATTCAAAACGCCACCACTCAACAAAATAAAAAAATAAAAATAAAAATATTACGTAAAACAAGATCTATTAATTCCCTACCCCTGAGTAAGTTATCGTAAGAAATCCTTGACCCCACCCATCCCAATATACCTTACGTATTTTATGGACGTCCCCTAACCGATACAGTAAAACACTAACATACACTGTATATTGTGATATTCCTATCAATTCAAACGATGTTTTTGTAAAAAACATTATCGAATATATATTTATACATATTTTTTTTTCAAAATAAAGGTTGGGTATTAATTATTCGCATAATAAAACCATAAAGCTTAACGCCGTTTTAAAAAAACAAGAGATCAATTAAGTTTTGAAGTACAAAATACATAAAAATGCAAAGAAACACATACTGAATACAGTATTCTGATTATCTTGCATGTTGTTAAAAATAAATAGGCGTGTATATGTATAGGAAGAATATACCGGTATATGTTATACAAGTAGACCTTGCCACATGGTGTTGTGGCTCAAAATTTACCTACTATAAATGTAAAGCACTTCCCCCGTGGTGGAGGGATTTTTCGAAAAATTTCTTCTTAATGTACATTCTGTTGTCGTACCTTATTAAAACGCAATCAAAAACGCAAAAACTCGCATTTAAAATAGTATAACAGAAGAAGAGTTCTTTACTGTAAGCCTTAATCCTAACCATCTCCCTTCATTGGGAAAATTTCGACACGTATATTAAATAAAAACACGTGCGTTTTCGATTACAGCGTTGTGTTAAAATTTCAAACGAATCCGTAGGAACAAACGAACATTACATTTTTATTTATATAGATGTTACCCGCGACTTCGTCCGCGGAGGTTTTGCAATCAAACCTTATTTACATTAAATATTTCAATAACTATATTTTTACATAACACCAACTGCTGAAGAGAATTGCCGAGAATCAAACGAACTAGTTTCAATTTGATCAATTTTCTGGAACGTTTACAATCGTTCCATAATCGAACCAGTATGCAATAACAAATTCGAATTTAAAACAGTTCGAACATTTTTAAAATCGAAATACATAAAAAAGTTTATAACAATGTCTGAAATGTTATCAATTTAATACACCTAAGTACTCAATGAAGACTATATCCCTCTCTCTTACTTCCCGCGTGGAAATTTCGAAAAATCCCTTCTTAGTGTGCAATCTCATGGCATACCCTACCACAACACAGATAAAAACAAAAAATCACATCTAAAATAGTACAGTAGAAGCTGTTCTTCCGGTTAAGACTCAATCCTCTCCCTCTCTTCCCCCGCAGGGAAATTTCGATAAATCCCTTCTTAGTGTGCGCTTTAATGACTTACCCTAATTGTGTACCAAATTCACCTCTTTAGGTTCAGTCGTTTGCTCTGGGCGATGATGAATCACCCAGCCAGTCAGTCAGGTCAAGTAATTTTATATATTTAGAAAGAAGATGATCAGCTTTAGTTCATTTTCACAGAAAAGCATAATGCCTCACAGAAAAGCAAACTTAGAGCGTCGTACTCGTAGCGCTATCTGTTGAACACAAAAGCCTTAATCTATATTATACCTTTTAATTTATATGAATGTTTAACGGAATAATATATAGCCTATGTCCACCCTGAAGTTCCATTTTAAATATTGGTGAAAGAATTTTTGAAATCAGATGAGTAGTTTTGGAAATTACCTGCTGCATATAAACTTACATACATACATACAAACATTACCTCTATATTTTCAGTACAGATATAAAATATATACCTCTAAATGTAAAAAAAAAAAAAAANTCTTGTTAACAATAAATAGGCGTGTATACGTATTGCAAGTATATACCGGTATATATTATATATAACATACTTCTAAATGTAAAAAAAAAACTTTATTTATTTGTAGGTATGTTTTACATTTGATATTTAATTTGCATGTAATAATATACCAATTACATTAGTGGATTATAAAAATGATAATTTTAGAAAACAACATTCAGTTATTTTGATGTTCTGCATATCAGTGCTAAACTAAATTCCAATTCATTTAAATAATTTAAATTTTACTGTATATCACTTTTACATTTGATATTTAATTTGCATATAATAATATACACAATTACAATAGTGGATTATAAAAATGATAATTTTAGAAAACAACATTCAGTTATTTTGATGTTCTGCACATCAGAGCTAAACGAGAATCCAATTCGTTTAAATAATTTAAATTTTACTGTATATCACTTCTTAAAAAAAGGTAATTTTTCGGTTAAAAGTGTTTATTTTGATTTACATTAATATTTTTGACGCCACTAATATATTATAACGAATTTATATTAATTTAAAGAATGGAAGAAGACTGCTTCTACTGCATACTTTATCCATCGTGTAACATATCCCTTCTGTTTGGAGATATCGTCTTCGAGCGCTGTAAATGTCATCGACTAACTGCGAAGCAATCTAGAATCATGTCTGTATATGCAAAATTAGTTCAAGCCATTATTTTCGGTCATTTTCTGCTAACCTGCATTCACGCTCTTTCAACCGAAGACAATGTCATTGCCTGCAGTCCTTTAGAAGTAACTGGTAAGAGTAGAGATAATACGATGTTTATGAAAGGCATATTTGCATGCGCGTCGTTGATTTGTAGTTTAACAATTCAATATGGAAGACGAAAGAAAATCGCGATGGAACTTAAAACATCAAGTTATTATGGAGAAAAACAAAAAATGGAAAAATATCAGCTGTTAATGTTTTTTCACATTATATATTTCTATTGTATTGTATTTGGTATAGCTGTTTTTAACAGCTCATTAATTATCCGACGTTTCGAAAATCGATCAAGCTATACCAGGGCTTTCCTCTGCGTTGTATACAATATAATATACACTGTATTCGAATTGTCTGTATGGATATGGTTTCTATCCGTTGCTCTGATAATTGGAATTGCAATTAAAAAGAGATTTAATGCTTTGTCAGTCCAATTACAACAAGCCAAGTCGACACGGCTTGAAAGAAACATTAACGAAATTATTTGTAAGCACATGGAACTATGCGATTTCTTTCAACAGATAAATGACAAATGGAACGAATTCATATTTATTGGATACGGAATAATTTTGTTTTGTATGTCTCTTCTCATTTACAACACTATCTTTGGGGGTTTATCATTTCATATGTATATGTATACTTTAATTTGTATTTATACCATAATTGTCATTACTCTCGGCATTATTGCTTCTTTCGCCGTTGCTCGACTCTGTGCATCAGTAAGTACAAATAAATACTATAAAATAATCTATTTATTTACTTTGTCTTATGGTATGTATTTATATTACGTAGGCTTACGACTCGTTTGAAGAAATAAGAAAGTTGGGAGCTGCTATTTTACGACTTGAAACTAAGCTTAAAGTATGAAAGAATTCCCTCGTAGAAAAGTATATTTCAAGTTTTATGAAACAAATTTTTATGTTTATTTATAAAATAATATTTGTTGCAGATGTTGAACTTCATGAAGAAATTTCAAAGACAGAATATTGGACTTAGTTGTGGCGATTGTTTTGTATTTTCAAAACAAACACCTGTACAGGTATTTTATCTCGTATTCTACACCCTTTACGTTTGTGTAACAAACGTTTATATATGCGAAAAATACAATTAGAAGTTATATAATTGTAATGTTATGTTTTATTAACTCTGACCGAATAGCTAAATCGAATGAAAAAAGCGAAAAAGCAATTGCGAATTTTAAGCAGCTATTCATTTACAAACAAAAGAAATTGGTATTTTAGAAACAAAATGGCTGCTATTAATATTTAATTGTTGACCATGCTTATTTATTTATTGAGACGAAAATATACGTAAAAAATATGCTGGGTAGAAAGAATATGAATGAAAAATCGTTAATTCCTAATATTTAAGATAATTATGTAGACATTTTGCAAACAATAAGAACTGCGTTACAACTAGCGTGAATACTAGTGATAACGAAAATCTCGACAGTTACAAACATTGAACCGATTCAGAAAATCGTATAATTCATCGGAAACGACGTAATGTCTGACGTGTTATTCGCTTTGTTTTTCGCTTCCGCCAGAGAATCCGGTCATTGTGTACTAACGAGTAAGCTTTGGTTAACGTTATATATTATTTCCTTTTCTATGTTGTAATTGTATCGTGAATGGAGAAGCAGAGTTTATAACATAATTAAATTAGTTTTAATTAATTACTTGAATTTATATAAAAATGTTTAAAAGTGTAGTAGTAGAACCCTCTAGCTCTCCGTTAGCATTCCCTATATTAATGGTTCGTAACGCTGATCGTCATATCGGATGGGCGNTGAATGGAGAAGCAGAGTTTATAACATAATTAAATTAGTTTTAATTAATTACTTGAATTTATATAAAAATGTTTAAAAGTGTAGTACATATTATTTAAAATATGCAAAATATTTCTTTATTTTACAGACATATAAAGCATTGTATAGCGTATTTAACATGCTACTACAAATTCGAGATGTTTACTTTAAAGAACGTCGATCCTGCATACTTGAAACTCCTTTTTTATTTCTACATTCTAATAATACTACTCTTAGCACTTGAAATTCTAAAAAAATTACTTTAGTAAATTTGTACTAGCGACTTTAAATACTTAAATTTCATAGTTCGCTATTTGGTTAAGTTTTGTTTAGTGATTACCCTTAATTAAATATTATAAAACGACAATGGAATATGTGTCATTATTAACCAAAAATATTTTGTGTAAAATTAATATCACAAAGGTAGAAGCATAAGTATTTTGTAGTTGTATTGTACCATTGTAATATCTTCATTTAAATGGTAAAACATGCGAGTAATACACCTATTGTATTCACCACAATGTAATCATTTTGAATTCAATACTACTAAAAGTATCGAGTAATAGTTTAATATGGAATGAAGCTTCCACACTGATGACATGATAAAATTGTTTGTTTATTCATTTTTTAAAATTACTACTTGTAAATTCTTTGTAGAAATATTATGAAATCGAAAAAAATAAATTTAATTGTTAGCTCTATCAGTCTGCATGTTTCTAAGTTTGTACGCTAATTTATATTATTCATTTACGAAGAATTTAAGTGTAAATGTACACAGATTTAATTTTGCAGTAGTTTAGAATAAATTATGCACATGTTCAAAAAATCAATGTGTGTTATCCGTTATTATCTCCCGAGTTAAATATACATTTATTTTAAAATATTCCATGCAATAAAACAAATTCATGTATAATATTAATTATTTATTAAACAAGTAATTTTGGCGATTTCCTACCGAAATTTTATGAGTATGACGTGCTCTATATATTAGAAAAATAGCTTGTATAAGTGAAACGAATGAATTTACATCGCGTAGACAATTGTACCTACTAAATAACACACTACCGGCTCAGTATATTTTCTCTATTTCCCAACCAAAATGTAAGAAAAAATCTGATATACTTGATTGGCTTTTTATTTGTAGAAAGCTGTCTCAATCTGTACAGTTTATATTGTATTGAAAAGCTAGTATGCTATGAAAAAAAATTGAATTTATGTAGTGTATGAAACACTAAAAAACTAAATAATTTTTAATGTGTGAGTGTATTAATTGATTTTACGTCTTGGCATGTAACAATATTGCCAATCGAGGGAATGTCTATTAAGATATGGGAAGTTTTTTAAGGGAAACTATTCCCTACTCGCAAAGAAAACTCGGTAAACTTCACCTTCCATTTTGCATGTCCAAGCACGAATCCCAGTCGAAAAACACTGTGTGAAATCCGGAATTTTTGTCGACTATTTGTCGATCAATTGTCCTGTATTTGCTTAAAATCTAATTAAATTATCCTTTAACTTAAAGTGAACCTAACGGGAAAAAAAACTTTTCGTTTATGTTCGACATAAACATCCGTTCAATTCGAAACTAATCCCACATTCCAATGCTAAAGTTTATAGTTTATAGTTAGCATGGTCCCGGGAACAACTCTGACCCATCTGCATACCTTTTACCTCACAACAATTGGTCACGTGACCATTCTCCCACGCCGAACTTATAAAAACCCCTTCCTTCCCCTTCTCGGGGGAGTCGTTCATTCGCCGTCACTTTTACAACTGTGTCCTAAGAATATTGTGTCCTATTCATATACTGTGTCCTATACGATATTGTGTCCGGAAGAAGAATTATTCTCCTAATTCTACCACATCGTTGGATATCACAACCTTTTTCCTTAAGAATATTCAAAGACATAAAGAGGTATGGACCTTATTTTTGTGAACTCTCTCTCGGTCCTTCGCGGTTCAGGGATTCAGATTTTCCCTTTTGAAATTGGTTATTGTAATCTCTATGTAGCTAATAAATCGTTGTTATCCTGTTAAAGTGGTGTTATCCTTACTCGTATATCGCAGGTCATCTTACCGACGCACTCCTCCCTCCGCCACTCGACCCGAAACATTTAATCCCGTTACTGCGGGAACGGTAAAATTTTAATCCATCCTGACCAGTGAGAAGGGTTTAACGACCTGTTGCCGGATCGGGAGACCTACATCCTCCCCGGCGGTTCACAAGTGTTTATGTATAATTAATTGGTGAACGAAATTTGTCCATTGAGGCTAAATTTTTTATATATTATCGATAACGTGCTGTCGAAAGCAAAGAATATTTCTTGTTTCCACGCCAAATTAGCTTCGTTTGCAACAAATGCTATGTTGTGGGAGTGCTGGTTCGGCATTTGTAACTTTTTGATGTACAGGAGCAAGACACTACAAAAATCGACAGCATAGTGACTATGTTACATGATAAATTACTCGTAATTATGTACAATTTCAATTAGATTGATTTAATCGCATATAATATATGTCGCATATAATATAATCTCCAATTAATTTACATTTATTTAAATACGTTTACATTAAAATTTTTACTTAGCAATATATGAAATCTTGATATTTTAAATTCGACATTTAAACTTTTTTAGTTGTGTAATATACGAATACATTTATTTATTAACTGTAGACACTAAGCAATACCATTTTACACAACAACACATGTGATTTATATTGAAAACATTTATATTGAGAACATTCTATTAATTATGATCCACAATCTTTAATTGTACACTATAAAACAAATTCTGCTGTTCATTCCATTTGATTCAGTATAATTATATATGTAATAAACACACTTACTATAGTCAATATCGGTTTTTTGTTAATAGTAAACATTTTACAAGCCGTAAACTCCGGCAATTTTTTTAAACACTTTGCGTGAACGGATAAACGAAAAGCAGAACTCTGTAAAAAGTTGTCATCAATGGACAACGAAACGGCATGAAAATCTTTTGTTACTTCGTTTGCAGTATCTGTCACTCCAGCTACCGATACACATATATTTATAGAGTACAAAAAAGAAATAACAGAAATTAAAATAAACTCGTTTAATTCATGTAATTTCAAAGCCTTTGGAACAAGAAACAAATGTTGAAATTTGAATATGAGATTACTTCCGACATAAACTGTCCAAAAATATATCACTGGAGAGTAGATATTTGAGATTTCTTTAGCAATTCCTAGAAGATAAGTGTAGTGTTTCAGCATGGAATACAATCGTGACGAAGAAACTTGGCCTTTTCTTAGAGATCTCAATAAACAGAAAAAAGTGTTTTCTAATTCTTCACATATTACTACGAAAAATAGAAATAACCAAAGAGTAGGAATTACCAAAAGTCCATAGTGGAGTGTGGTAACAGAAATCAATACGATAGTTTCTACAGCTTTATTCAATTTAAATCCAAATGTTAAATAACTAATGAAATCTGGAGTTGCTGTTATTACTGAAAAATTACAATAAAGAAAAAAGCATATCCAAACGATAATAATTTTAGTTTTTAAATATTTGTGATAAAATTCACGTTTTCCTTGAAATTTCGTAAGTTGGTGAAGTTGCTTTTTTAGTTTGCGAACTTCGTTCTTTGTAGCATGAAAATGGAGTGCAGAAGCCGAATTGATTATTACGAAAATATCACTAAAAGCTAATGTCAATATTTAAACAATGGTATAGGACTTTAGTGTAAATAAAATGAATGCTAGTGTAATATAAATAGTATATACTACGCCAAAAACAACAATGAATACATCGCACAGTGTAATTCGTCTTGCCTTATAATTTAAACCACAAATAGTCATGGAAATCAACAAAGATTTCCAGCTATTTTGATATCCATCTTTCTCACTTGACTTAATACGATGAACTTTACGTATTGTGGAAACTCTCATTGTTACATACTTTAAAAGATTTACGAAGCTTAAATTTTGGCTTAGTAAAATAAAAACACGGCGGTAAGGAATACTTGTATATAACTTACTATTTTCTTAATCACATATTTTGATGTCTGTATTACACGTACCTTGTCTGTGAGAGATGCCAGAATAATCATTAAATAAATGGAAATTTAATTTTCTGACTGTACTTTCATATTTATGTGTACAAGTACGTTTTATTTTAATTATAAATTTAATTTTGTTTAACATTAAAATCATTTAAAAGTTCATCTGTGTTGTTTACTTTGTGCATTGTTCTGATAATGTCGTGATAAAGAAAATCTATAATGTAATCAACTTTATAAATTTATACGTCGCTTAGTAAAATATTTGTAAAATTGAATTTGTAATTCTTAGTTCGAATGTATTGATTATAATAGTCTTTGTTTAACGCTTTCAAGTTTGTGAACACTAAAATTGCTTGTTTGTTTGGTAGAGTTATGACTAAAATAATTTTGTTTGTTTTATTACACTAAGAGGAGAATAACATTAACAAAAATTATATGAATAAACCTACAATAGTTCAAGTTGAAGATGTAATAAACATTTAGTTTCGATGACATTTGTGAATATTGGATTTACTTCTTTACGCTGAGATTCGTGAATATTTACAAATACAGTACTTCTGAACAATCTATAATAATTGTATTTATTGATGCAAAATCGAATTTTCTACAAGAAATATCTACATAAACATTTTTCAAATGAACAGAGATTTCATTTTATCATTAACATAACTTCTCAAAGAAACATCATCTTACGTATTGACACGATTTATCTCGAATTTAAAAACTCATAACTATTTACGTTTCTCTTAATGTAATGAACGAAATTACAATTTTGTAAACCAGTATTTTATCTATGTAATTAAAAATTTAGAGAACATAATAATGCATTTAATCTGTAATATTCGGAAGAGTGTACATTCATTAGTAATGATTTTATTGTATTTTTTTATTATTTACAATTCGTGTTTTTATAGTTACTGTATATTTAGAGTTTGGTAAACACGAACTGAAGAGGAACGTATTGTCCGAATGTATTTTAAGTGTTCAGCGTTATATAAATTGTGATAGAAGCCAGATCTGTACTTAAAAAATTATCATTAATTTAAAGATTTTGTAATCTAACTAGTTCACCGGTATACTATGCCCTCGTGTATATATGTGTAAAAAATACAGATTTTAAATAATGCTTTTTTAATTTTAGTAGTGTTTTGCTTCTGTATATCATACTTTTCTTGTTAACATCAGAGGTATGATATCCATATATGTAACATAGTTATAAAGGAACCTTTAAATTGCAAAATATCAAAATCAAAAGTTCGAATGTAGTTAATCAATGGTCGTCCACTTGGCTTACCCTATCTGATTTCCACTTTAATTTGTATAACTAAACCCTCGAAAATAATAAAGAACAGGCACACAGAAAGACAGAAATTATTACAAATGGGAATTTATAAGATTGCAATTTGAAAATTAAAGATCAATATAAATAATAATGTGAACCTAACAAACACAAATTTAATTTTCAAAACTATTTTACAAAGCAATGAATAAATTTAAAAAATTGATTACAGACTTATATTATCACAAAATTGTAAAGAGAGGGCATAAAGTAAATAATAAAAATGCGTATTTATTTGATTTGAACATCACAATAATTAAATTTATAATAAAACAAAAAAATATTTAAAATATACAGTAGACCTCCCTATAAGACGGGTTTCTATAATTACGATTCCTATAAGACGGCGAAAAAATTGCGACGGTATCTGTAAAAAAACGGTAAAAAACTCCTATAATTACTTTTAATAAAATAAAATAAAAGACAAAACTGTCCAAAAAGGATCACCATTTATTACTTGTGTTCCAAGACTAAAACATTTTCGGGGACTGACCTTCCTTTTTAGGCTACTTGTCGCGGTAAAGTTCACAAAAAGTCCTTTTAAAAACACAAAAATCCAATTAAAATTTTTTATAAAATTTCTGAAAAAGGAACTGGTGACATGCAGTTGTCTTGCTTCCATCATACCTTCTCTTGGGGTTTTTCTTCTTCTTTTTATCTACTAAAGAGTAGCGCTGGAAAATGTAGATTTTTAGAGAAGTTGCCCCCTGGTGACGATATATGTAGAAATTTCTTCTGTAAAAGTTCGTCCGATGGAGAATTANATTTTAAATTACATTGCACGGTGTAATCGGTTTTTTTAATTTTAAACACCATGCAGATCAATAAAAAATTCTATTTTTGTGTTAACTTTGTAAGTTGTGTTCATAACCAGAAAAATCTTACATGTTAGAAAAACTTTTATATTTATAGTGTGAAAGGAATTGGAATCTCACAACTCACAATTTTAAAAAAGTTGTTTTTGAACAATTATAATTTGTAATGTCGTGTTTGTCACATGCATTTTCTTCAAACTGGAAATTGCCTGTTTAGTTTAAAATCAATGCATCTATTAATTTTTAAATGTTTATGCATATGATGAGTATAGGTAGAATTTTTTAAAATAGAAATTAGAAACTTGATTAATTGCTTGATAAAATTAGTTCTATATATTTGCATTATAAATTTGTCCTGTGTTCTATAAATGTCGTTCGAGAAAACGATTATTTAACTAACTTTACAAATACACAAAACTTTTAATTCTAATTTAAATTAAGTAATAAGAATAAAAAAGTTTATAGTAAAATGTTAGACGAAATTTTACAAGTATATCAATTGTTAAATAAATGCATCCACTATAATTTTCAATTTTGGTTTGGTCAAAAAGCA
Source organism: Centruroides sculpturatus (assembly GCF_000671375.1). Taxonomy (NCBI): domain Eukaryota; kingdom Metazoa; phylum Arthropoda; class Arachnida; order Scorpiones; family Buthidae; genus Centruroides; species Centruroides sculpturatus. Next base: position 193,690 of record NW_019384450.1, on the reverse strand, counting down.
GGTTATACTGAATTAGTAAATTGTTAAACTTTGATGAATCTTTACGCTGTAAGAAAAAAGAATGACAATCTGATGTACTCTTTGGACTTATTCTTTTTCCTACATTAACTAAGAGGTAAAGCGAACTATGCCACAATCTTAATATACAAGAGTAGTATACGTTCGATACACTTTGGGTTATATAATTATTTAGTATTTATTAGTATATAAATTTAATATAAAAATGTGGACAGGAGATAAGAATTTAACCAGGGCTGTGGAGTCAGAGTCAGAGTCAGCGGATTTTTTCGACGACTTTGACTTCGACTTTTTACTTACCAATTTGTTATGTATATAAAACGGAAAAGTATTGGAATTGTGTCAAATTTGACCCTCTAAGATTTTTTTGCAAATCTACACGTTTGAAAACCTCCTGAACCCCCTTAAAAAAGTCAATAAAGGGGAAAAATTCGCGTGCGGGTGTGTGTTGGCATCTAATTTGTTTAATTTCTTTATTTTCTGTTCTGAGATATTAAACAATATCTCAGAACGGGTAAGTTTAAGAAGTGAAATGTGGCACTGTAGCTTGCGTATAAAGGAGCATTAACACCATTAAATTTTGGTTCTTAATTAAAGGTCGACAGGGTAAAGACATAAAAGTTGTCATGTGTCATATCTCTTAATGAATATTTTACTCGTTATTAGCGTTCAAAATTTAATAAAATAAAATAAAACACGTATTTACTTTCAAAGTAAGCTTTTTCGCAATTTTATAATAGTACAGTAAAACCCGTTAAGATGTTTTCGCTTAAGATGTTAGAATGTATATGAAGACATGATATAGTTCAACCACTTTGACTTAAATAACTAACTCCTGTGTTAAACCATCCGAGTTGTATTCTGACCACTCTGACCACAGAAATTATTAAGCTTCAAACAGGGTGAACAAAATCATTCCCCCCACACAGTCTAACATTCACACATATAGAAAGAACCTCGAATCTTTTGCATATCTGGAAATTTCAAGGTGTTCCGAGTCCAAAAATGTAAAAATTTAACAGGGGTCATTTTTTGACCAAGCGCTACACTTTCCTCTGTTATATATAACAGCTGGAAAAGTAAAAATTATCGAATACATATTTATATATTACTTAGAGAAGTCTTTTAGCTTTGGAATAAACAGTTTCTAAGCTATATCATTATTACAAATCTATTTATTGAATATTTTAGTCTGAAATCACGTGATGACCTCGGAATTTCCGGGTCTCTTTCGGTAACAAGTCTGCTTCTAGTCGGAGTTGGAGTCGGTAAATTTTTACGCGACTCCACAGTCCTGCTTAAGGTAAAAATCAACCTCATAATTATATTCTGTCCATAGATGCAAATAATCTTTATGGGTTTGTAATGAGTGCATATTTACCTGTAAATAATTTTAGATGGTTGTTCAAAGATGAAATAAATGCTATATACATATGTAATATATCAGATGAAAATAACATCGGACATATCTTAGAAGTAGATCTAAAATATCCAAAAAGTATTCACGATAGACATAATGATTTACCACTTGCTACTGAGCATACTAATATTCCGTATGATTTATCATCTAATTATCAAAAAACTGTATTAGGTAATTTAAATTTAAAATATACTAATACTAATAAAAAATTGGTTCCCACTGTTTTTTATAAAAAAAATTATGTAACTCATTATAAAAATTTACAATTTTATCTAGATGAAGGTTTGATAGTAACTAAAACTCATTGAGTACTAGCATTTTGTCAAAGTGCATGAGTTAGAAAACATATATTATTAGATAATAAAAAAAGATAAGAATCGACTAATGATTTTGACAAATCATTTTTTTAAATTAATGAATAATAATTTTTTTGGAAAAACATGTCAAAATGTAAGAAAGCGTATTAACTTAAAAGCAGCTACAACATTAAATCAATATTGCCGATATCTATCTAAACCATCTGTAGAAGAATTTCAAATTATAAACGATAATCTCGCGATTTTAAAAGTTAAGAAACCTAAGTTATGTTTAGACAAACCTATTTATATAGGTTTTTTTGTATTTGAATTAAGCAAATTACATATGTATGAAACATTTTATAAAATATTTAAAAACAGATATGGTGAAAACGTGCATTTATTATATACTGACACAAATTCATTAACACTACAAATTTATACAAATGTTATTTATAAGGATTTTAAATCGTTTCCAAATATTTTTGATTTTAGTAACTATCCTAAAACTCACAAATTATATAATGAAATGAATAAAAATAAATTGGGATATTTTAAACATGAGACATTGTTGAAACCGATAATTAAGTTTTGTTCTTTAAATCCAAAGATGTATTCTTATATTTTTGATAAACAAAATAAAAAAAACTGCTAAAGGTATTAAAAAATCTGTTATAAAAACATTTAATCATGATAAATATAAAGAAGTTTTATTCAACACAGAGCTATTAAAACATCAGCAATATAATATTAAAAGCAAAAATCATGTGGTAACAACATACCTGAAAAACAAAATTACACTTTCTCCGTTTTATAACAAAGAATTTATTCTAGATAATGGAATAGATGTGCTATCGTTCGGTCATTACAGCCTCTACTTTTGATTCTTGCAGATTTTTTAATATCATCATCATCTTCACAATATAGATTTTTAATAGTATACAAACGAAAACATACTTATGTAATACATGGTGTTTGTAATAACACTTATCCATGTTTAAAACAAGCATGTAATAAAGCAGCATTAAAACTATCTAACAATAAAACGTATGAAAGTAAATTTTTTGTTATAAATGATAAAATAAAATTACCGATATACAACAAATATTTTTTAAGACGTGATTGTATTAAATGTAATAAATAATTTTGTATCTGTTAATATATGTACTCAATTTAAATGTTTATCCATATCCATATAATAAAATGTTATTAATATGAATAATATATCTTATTATGTAACTAATTAAATAAATATTTTCTAACAAAAAAAATAATTTTGTTTCTTTATAGACAATACTCAACTGCTAATTGATTGGGGGAATTTTTCATTTTCACCATTAGAAAAAAATAATATTTGTCATTTAAGAAATTATATTGACTGGGATATCATCAGTCAACGAAACGATTTATCTCTCACATTCATTTCTGAATTCGCTGATAAGTTAAATTGGGAAATCCTATGGAAAAACTATATATTCACTACTTCACTTATTGAAAAAAACATTAAATATGCAAAATGAGATTTAATTTGCGAGCATCAGGTGTTAGACAAATCATTCTAAACTAACTTTTCACAATATCTGAATTGAAATAAAGTTGCCGAATTTCAAATTTTTTCAGATAATTTTATTAGGAGATACATACGTAAGTTTGATATTAAAAAAATTTTAAAGTACCAACGATTAAAAACTACGACTTTACGCATATTAAAAAATTACCTGAACTGGAATTATGTTTCTCATTACCAAATACTTGACCAGCAATTTATTGATGACTTCCGAAATGAACTTTCATGGTGTTACATTTTAAAATATCAGAAAATAGACCAGAAATATATTGTAAACAATCACCAGAAATTATCACTCCACTTACTAGCAGAAATGTGCCATGTTTTAGATAAAGTGAATGAGAAAACTGGAAAAGCTTAAATATAATAAAGTAATTTAATGTATTAATGTAAAAATAAAAAAATTTAAAAAATAATTTTGTTTTGGTGTTATATTATTTCATACAATTGTCGTGTTTTAATTTTCTCAGATATTTAAACATATAATAATTAATATAGAAACTTTGCCTTATTGTTAAAATAAAATTAATTTAATTTAAATTTGTAATTAGAAAATTAATTTTGTGATCAGTATGTTTCAAACCACTACTACTTACATTATATATTTTTCGCCTTTAAAATTTGTAATCCACATATCAAACTTATACTACTGACATAGAATCCAAAAATCTAACTATATATATGTGCAGAAAATATAAGTTCACATCTTTTATATTTACAGTGGAGTCAAATCTTCCTGATGCAATTCATTGTGCCTAACGAAATATAGAAAAAAAAATCGCATCGCCTGCGCCTAGCCTCATATACAGTTACAAGGATAATGTCTTTTGGCTGAGGAAAGAGGAAAGTTCCCCTGCTCCCAACAGTCAAGTACAAGGATTGTTACTTTTGAGCCCAAAAATTGAGAGGGAAACGTCTGTGTGTCCGGCACAGACTCAACTTTACTGAGTTATGAGAAAGTATATTTCTGAAAATATATTTATTTCTTAAATCATAACTTTGGTTCAACTATCAAATTTTCAAAATTTAATTTAAGTTCATACAAAAAGGAATGCAACTTTTTTTAGATTGATAAAATATTATGAAAGCGAATCTTAAGAATTTTTTGATATTGAACTAAATTTTTAAAGAAAATTTTACTAAATTTTATAAACAGAAACAATATTAAATTTTATAAGAACGTAACGTTATTCAAGACAACAATAGCAACAAGATTTTCTGTAATTGTTAATAAATCAACAATTCATACTCTATTGTCGTTTCTTTCAATCAAGACACAATTTTTAACTATTTGATATTACAGGTAAGTTATATTATTAATATATACATATATATAATATTTATTATGCATATTAATAATTAAATAAAGTACATTTATAGTTTTGATGTTAGTAATAAATTAAATTGTTATCAACCAAGTGATTAATTAGACAATATTTATAATACCAAGTCATTATGAATAATGCCCAAGAAATCATTTGGTTCATGAGATATACAATACATTAGCTTGTGCATGCCATTGTGTGTGATACAAAATAATGATAATATTCTAGTATATATTTTAATTATGTTTATTAACATAAAAAATATATTTCCACGTTATAAGTATTGTAATTACTTTTGTTATTTCATTAATTAATTAATTTGTAATTATGTATTTTTTAGTATTTTTATTTTGAATTAATAAATCTAAATTAAAAATGCCTTTTACTAAATAAAAATATTTGACTTAATGACAAAATTTGGTGGTTTGGTACTGGATGTTAGGTTACAAAAATATTGAAATAGCAACGAATATCTAGCTTTATTTCCTGATTGTTGTTCTGTTGTGCAATCAGAGTCAGTTTCTGGAAATAAAAAAATCTATTGCAAATGGGTATCGCTTTTACGTGGCTCTGTGGTTTAAGGTGTAAAAATGTTATCTAAGTTCTAGAGATAATGTTTTCCACCAACTAAGAGCATCTGACAGAAATTTCACAAGTATTTGTATGAAGGGTTTGTGTAGCGCGTTTTGTAACTTTCTTAAAAATCGCACATAAACACAAAGCATTACTGTCGCTTTATTTAGGTAAAAATACACACAAGCTAAAATTGATGTAAAAGCTACTGTACTAAAAGGAAAAGAAAATCAGTAATGTGAGATCTGAATAGCCTCTGGGTCTAATTAACAATTTTATTATAAAGTTAAAATTATGAAGTAAAATATTCTATCATTTTGGTGTGAAAATATCGTTTTTCTAACGTGAGAAAACTGATAAAAAGTCACTTTCTGTAACGGAAGTTGAAACATCCTTTTGTTTTACTCTTATCTATCACAAATCTCACCACCCTGGGAATTATCGACTCCTCGATAAATCACCTTTTCTTCTGTTCACGTGAGAGAATCTAAAATGCTGATTGGTCACAAATCATGAGATATAGTCAAAGTTTTGCATGATTCGGGGAGTACGCCGAAGGATCTCAGAGTAGCCAGACGTATTCCATATTGTTTCCTAATGCCAGCGCCCTTAGAAGAGTATGCCACCAGATCCTAGATGAGGAAGACGTACCTCAAGTCCTCTCCTGAAGTCCAACGCCCATAATCGTATCCAATCGAGTTAATGATAAGCTAAATTAGAAAAATAAAAGAAACTTTTAATACTGTGCCAATTCAAGACCTCTCCATGAAATGAAGTATAAACTTCTGATAAGAAAAAGATATAGTAACGTGAGGTAGTATGATTATCATTGTAATTGTGAGCTCTCTCTCTCTAAACGTATATTTTAATTAAATCCATATTTTCTCTCGATCGTTATTTTAATTATTAAATAATTTCCATTTTTGTGTATATTTTGTTTGTTTTTGGTATTATTCAATTCTGTTTTATTTCTGACGAGATGTCTCTCAATTATTTGAATCCAATCCATAATATTTTCACACGCGTGTTAATCCGCGTATCTAAATTTAATTAACTGGTGTCAACATTCTGACTCAGATTTTTTAAAACTTCCTTTAAAGGCAGGTCTGAATCTTAGAATTTGGATCTGTTTCTAAAGCCCTCCAGGTCATCTTTGACTTAAGATTGAATGTCTCGATTTGAAACTTTGAGAACAGATTTCACTTAATATGTGCCGATTAAGTGGTACAAAATTCTGAAGAATTTTAGTACCCCCGGATATCTCACAGTAAGGTATCGATATGACCTATTAAAAGTTTGACGTTTAGATGGAATTTTTATTGAATTACACAAGGCTTAGGATGGTATTTCCTATTTTGATTCGCTTTCAATCATACGTAGAAATACATAAGAGTAAAAAAAACAACACTTCAATGTTGCAAGTGGCAGCATTTTAAAAAGACTTGCTCTTTATCTGACAAAATCGGATAATTGAGTATTTATTTCAGCGCCAATCCGAAATTATATTTTAAAAATTATTTAAATATACAGCGAATGCGCAAAAGTAGGCATACATTTGCATGATACAGAAATTTGGTGTTCATTATTATTATTATTCTTTATTAGTGATTAATAATAATAATAATTCTTTATTGCTGAACCTTAGGATAGTTCATACATGGTAGCGTCTAGCGCAGGGGCAGATGTAGGTTTTCCCAGTCCTAGGGCTTATTGAAATCGAATTGGTCCCCATTTTCAATAAAACAAATCTATATATATATTCCAAATGGGTTGATAATAATAATAATAATAATAATAAGCGTAGAGCCCAAACGGTTAGGAGTTGAAAGTTGAAATTTAGTACACAGATAGCATATGTCACGAGAACGCACAATAAAAAGGGATTTTTCGTAATTCTTCCCTACGGGGGAGAAAAACAGGATCGAGTCTTAACACTTCCATCAACAATGGAAGTGTTAAGAATGGAAGTGTTACGTAACAATGGAATTGTTAAGAGAAAGTGACGTGCAAGACGCAGATGCAGATTTTTCGTTTTTGCAAGAAATCGAACACATTTTTAAACTCATCTAAAAATTCTCTAATTAGTGTGGAAACAGAGGGACCCAATTTTTGCATTCTGTGAAAACGGGTAAGGTTGATTATAACGTAATAATCCTAATCTTTGCTATCGTTACTTTTGCCCGAGCAATGCCGGGCCTACCTGCTAGTAATACTATACATTATCATCATTATTATTGTATTATTAACAGTAGCTATTTTTACAATACGATAAGTCCTCATTGTTAATAGAGAAGTATTAAAAATTATGATAGTCATTGAATTTTTGTGGCCTCTTGACACTTGTGGGCTCAGTCCATAAACCTTATTAGTCTCTTTGTAGACCTGACCCTGGTCCACCGACCAAACTAGAAAAGAATCTTTGTATTTAAAATTTTTACTATTGAAATTAATGAATAATAAAATGCATTAAACCCTTATGGATCAGATTGTTATTCTTGTATACCCTCCAAACAGTTTTGATTACGGAAAGATTTTCACTTTAATATAATTTATTGACAATATTTAAATTGTTTCTGGATGTAGAACAGGGAGCTTAGTTTATATAAAAAGGAACTACACAGATAACTGGCCTAATATATTTTATTTTATTTCAACAATTCTTTACTGTTGTTCGGTATCAGGCACTCCAACGATAGTGGCTCCGCAGCTAAAAACTTCGATACTATTTTTCTGAGGCACTGAATCTGGAAGATATTCGCAGTAACAGGTATTCCAATAACAATACCCCCAACTTCCTCCCAATTGTTTACACAAATTCTTGCATCGAATATGGTCCGTGTCAGCGTGAGCACATTCGTAAGTACATTCGAATCGATTTATAGGATAACCGCCCGGAATCTCTTTCTTCGATTCGGCGTTATCTGAAAACAGTAAGTACATGATTAGAATAAGCAAAAAATACGTGTTTGAATTTCTTTGAATATGAAACTACAGCAAAAGTCTCAACGAACTATTGTATAATGTACCAGTATGTAAATTAAACCAAAGTACATGCTTTACTGAGTACTATGTTTTAATTTTCGAAAAACTCTGTTCATTAGAAAATAATTTAATGTTAAAACGTAGATATAATAATGTTATACTTCCATTTCTGTACTAACGATAAATGAACAGTCTTTTATTTATGTTAAGTGTAAAATAAAATTCGTAACACTACCGCAGCATACCAACGAAATAGCCAACGTATTAATAAAGAATTGATATCACTTAACGAACTCTAATTAAAATTACAGAAATCTTCCTCATAATCAAATTTTCAAAATTTTTACGAGCAATGCGATCCTTTTATATCTGGACTCGTTTGTTTACAGCTTAAAAACATCAAATTGTATGTTACATCTTGCCATTACTTAATCTAAATTCTAATCGAAGCTAGGAAGTGAATAGGTGTTTCTGCTCAATGAAGAATGCGTTTTCAAGTATCCTATAAACACAGTTAAGTTTAAGCTAAATTTTAAAGCCACAAATTTGTCAAATTTTTATAGTTGATTGGTCGTATATGGCAAATGGTAACGTGATTATGCATCGTGAGCCAACGAGTAGCGGTACGAATCTTAATAGTTAGTTGTTACGTCTCTAACTTCTGGTAGAACCGTGAGTTTATTTAACTGTTTTCCTCGAAAAGAAATAAGAGAATATTCTTAATCACAGTCAACTCGGATTCTGCCAGGGTGGTATATCAAAGAATGTTTGGGACACACTTAATTATGTTGTAAATATTTTACTCTTTATAAAAAGTAAATATATTGTTTTTTAGTAAATTAAACATTAGCTACAGTAATAATATTTTATAATAAGACATTATATTAAGTTAAGCATATCAATATTAATCTATGAAATCTATGTATATATCTTACGTATCAACACCAAGGATAATGTTATCAGGAACAACAGTGCTACGTTCATGTTTCTATCTAAACTTTTGAATGCACTGCATTAAGATTATGAAATACAGGCTATATATACAAGTGTGGCATGTTCAACGTCATAGTAAAAGTAAGTATTATGTTTTGTGACTCATACGTTAAATTGTGTAATTACACACTATATCAATTTAGTCATTACAAACTGTTTACCTCCAGATTTTCTGAATGTAATTATGCAATTAAATTTATTAACTACTTTTTGAAAATTGACTGCTTTAAATTTGTATATTTATCCTTAAGTTATTTTATATAATGATCTACAATAATTTACACATATCTTCATATTTTCCAGAGTAATTTCTTCGGACTAATACAACAACTCACTGTCACTTATGAGATACGTTATGTAAAATAGATATTGTTTCATATAGCAAAGTCTCACGGAAGTTACTTCCGTGTTTTATATGTTTTTAATATTATACTAAAAATATTTCACATTATAAATGTCTAGTGCAATATATTTATGTTAAAAATTTCGTTATCTAATATTTGTGGGCCTTTTATCACGGATTTGAAAATTTCATATTGTTACATCATTACTTCCGCGTTAGTATAATTTGAAATATATTATTTATTATTATCCAATTATTAAAATAATTTTTCAGTTTAATAGTGAAATGACTATCTAACCTGTTCCTGACCATTAAAAACTTTACTGCCTTTTTATGTATTATTACTGTAATTACAAAAGTTATAAAGTCAAAAACAATACAATTAATTCTATATTCTTTCATGCAGCAGGTTTTTTAAATTTCACTTAACAATATTAAACTAAATTTTGTACGAATTAGGTAAAAAGTACGGTTTACCCTAAATATAATGTATTAGTTGAACTATACTCTTTTACTGATTATACCGATTATTCATTATCACTGAACATAACCAGGTTAGTTAAAAAAGGAACTTCATATCAGATGTAAAAAGATATTAATTAAGAATAAACACAGGGATAATAAATATCACAGCTCTAAGTAGACAAGTGATAACAGTTGACATCACACTCAATTTACAGCGAATGTTATAATGGAAAGTTTACAATTTCCTTTATAACATTAATTATAACTTTTCCTTTGTGATCAGTCAATGATGTGTTAGCATAAGGGCAAAGCATGAGTGAGTAAAAGACCTTATAACTTTGAAAATATAAGAAATATGATTTTGCAATTAATAGTGAAACTTGTAGAAATTTCATATACTTATAATAATATTTCATTAAAAAAGTGGTAGCAGTAAAACCAAAAGGAATGATTTATATCTATTCTGTATGTCGTCAAGCTTCGCTTTAGTGTTACATTTATGTCTTTTGAAAATCGGCACTAAATGGAGAGTAGGGCAAAACTCAAGTATATATACACTCGACCCCTCTGTTGATTATTTCGTTTTATATGAATTTCATATTTTACGAGTCAGTTAGATTTTACAAACACGTGTGCCGGGCTGTGAACGGCTCGCGTATTTATAAAATTTAAATGACTCGTATAACATGAAATTTATATAAAACGGAATTATCAACAGTGTCATAAGGGATCGACTGTATATGAGGTTTGCCGACTGATTGCGTTAGTCAGGATCGTAGCGCAGTCAGGACTATCGCGTGGGAGTGGAGAAACTCTTAGGGACAGGTTAGCAATCGTCAAACCGTTTAACAAAAATAAATATTTCTTACAACTATTTTTATAATAAAGATACTGCCTATCTAAAGCTGTAAACAAGTCTGTACAAAAAGTTCAGATGTTCTGACGATCGAGACGTTGAAGGCGATGGCCTTGGGACACTCAACAATATTTTAAAATATATTCTTTCGGCGACTAGGTGTACCTTGACGATTCTTGAAGGGACGAGAGAGCGAAAACCAAATCTTCGGATGTCAAAACAGCTTTCGTTATGTAATCCCAGGAGCACAAAATTCCGTAGAGGCACACCTCGAACCAAGAACCGCGAACAGAAAACCGAGAGCGTCATATTCTTAATTTTGCGCGATTTTTATAAGTTTTTTTTTAATCTTAGATCGAACATTCCGATATGTCGATGTCGACTTACCCCTCTTTCCCGATTCGTTTTTCACACGTTACCAAACGTAACAATATCAAAACCCAGACCGACCGACAATTCGATCTTTATAGAAGATGTTTAATCTTAAGTCTTGCATTCATGTATTGTTTTTACTTGTGAAGTTCATCTTTCTTGGAAATTTCTACAGACATGTCTTTTTATGGACATCAAATATTAATTTTTCGTTTATATTTTTTATTTGACAGTTTCTTTTTACAACGATAAATTATTATTATTGAATTTTTTTAATACAGAATCAAACAAAATTTTGTGCATGCATTTTCGACACACTTTCGAAGTCCATATATACAATAAGTTTTATATAAATATTATTATTAAATAACGCTTTTAGCCCACAACATTACTTTAGATTGAATTAGTTAGCCTAATAAATAAAATTGTAATAAACTAACGTGGTATGCTTTCTAATTTATTACATCCTTATTTATTAGGCTAACCAATTCAATCGATTATAATTTTTCTTGTTTTTAGTTTAAAAAATTGAAAGTATCGTTATTAAGGCTACTTTAAGCTACTGATAAGCTATTGTATTGCAACACAATAAATTTTTATTTGCATTTTTGACGTTTCAAGTCACCAAGTACAAAAATATAGAAATGTTCTCATAGTTTCACTGTGTTATATATAAGAACCATTATTACAAGTACTATTATGTTTATTTTATAAGTGCCATTATTATGTAGAAGAAGAATAATTTTTTCTCATGTATTAATGATACCCGTAATGAATAAATAAATAAATAATAGTAACATTGTGAGTTTTGTGATGTGTACGAAGATCGTGTTGTGATGTAGATTCTTACAAATAATGTAAAACAATGCTCGAAAATTACACACAATTTTACGAAAAATTCGGTGTTTTTATGTATCTATGACTAAATACATAAGGTGTACGAAAAGTCAGTTAACTTAAATACTTATTTATACCAATTTTGCAGAAATAAGTTCTCTTGAACTCTGTTTAAGATTTATTATAAGCTGTATAAGAAGTACAAACATATAACAGTTAACTGATTTTTAGGTCACCTTTATGTATCCTTTCTAGTGACAAAACAGCTTTAGGCATATGTTTTACACAACAATGAGAATTAATTGTAGACATGCGAGGATACTACGTGTACGATTACATAGGATGGACGAAAATTCTGTTAACCCAAAAATATTTTTTAGGAATATTTTAACAGAATTTCTTATTGTGTTTTACAGATATTAGTTGTTAGCTAGACTTCATAATATTATAGTCAAACTAATTGTTAAGTGGGGTTGCAATATTTACACCAATGCCAATAACAAGGTTGTGGTCGACGTTTTCATCACTAAAAAGTGAATGTCGGCCGCAACCTCGCTAATGCTAAACAGTACTTTCTAATGTACAATTGTAAAAATTTCTAATTTGACTATATCAATTGTAGAATTATCGAAGCATAGCTTCAGCGAAGCTACTTCTATGAGGCTTATAGAACTGTGTTTGACCTCTAAATCTGTTCAATAGATTTTGATTAAACGCGCGCAAAACATAGCGATATCGCACGAATCGCGCGATTTTGTCGTATGATGTTTGACATTATCTAGTACTATGATCGCTAGTCTTGTATGGGCTTATACAATCGAAATCGGCTAAAATGATTAAAAACACTTAATTTTGAGAGTTGGAGTGGGTTTTGTTAGAAAAAGTTTAAATTTCAATAACGAGTAAAAATCGTCATTAAGTCTACCCTACTCGAGATATAACACACAGACATAATTTATGTTCCCATCCTGTCAATCTTAAACAATTAAAGTTTAATAGCATGAGTCTTTCTAATACTCAACCTTTCCTGCAATATTTCAAAAATTTTCGAAAGCACAGGAGTTATTAAGCTCTAAAGAGGGAAAACAAAATTGTGCAATTAGACATTAACATTCATACAAACAAAAAAAAAAACTTTGAATGTTTTTGCATTTCCCGATGTTTCAAGATCTTATGTGTCCAAAATGTAATTCTTTTGGGAGGTCATTTTTTGACTAATTGCCATCATCTGTTATATATAACGAGGACTATGAAATCGTGTAAAAATCTACCGACTTCGACTTTGTTTTGCCATCTGACTTTAACTCTGACTCTGACCAGGTATGGACTTGTTACCATGATATTTTATATGTTTACAAACAAATTGCAATAATATCAGCCATCATGAATCAGCCACCGTGGTTTTTAGCAACACCCCTTGTGTGTAACACGAGAGGTGTTGCTAGAAACCATGTAAACTTGATAAATTTTATTTTATTTTAAATATCAATTAGTGGTTACATTGTGATATCATATCTATTGCTTGTTTTTACATAACTACTAAGGCAAACTGAATCTTAAACGATTTAAACATAATTATTGAAGAGTGTTTTATTACTTTTATAATTTGTTTACCAGTTAACATTTTTATTATCAATGAAACGATGAATTTTACGACAATTACTTTAGAGTTATTTTACTGACTTTTATAATTTTATTGCAAAAGTTTGTTGGAAACTATAAAACAGTTAAATGTCTCAACAATTACAGCTTTATAGCTCATAACTTCTTTTCTGTTATTATTTTCGCATTCTAAAAATTATTCTAAAGTTTTATTTCTGATTCGTTTAAATATAATTTAAATAAATAAACTTTTGGAATGATTCTTCTAACTGATAAATAATTTTTTTTTTTTTAAATTAGTAGACAGTTTCCTTTACGAAGAAAATAACTTTTATTTGGAGAAGGAATTAGACACGCAAGAAAAGCCGATAGAACAACGCGGCAACCCCTTGGTCGAATGCAAATCAGTAACTAACTGTCACTGTTTGTATATGGAAACAGTAAAGCAGAACAGCTACACTTCTTTTTTGGGAAAGTTTTTTCGATCATAAATAGGTGTTCGATCATCGTAATAAAACGTTTAAAAGATATATTGCTTCTTTCTTGCACTCTTTTAAAGCTTTCTGTATCTCTCTGAAAAGGTTTTTTTTATGGGCAGACTTCTCTGGAGTAATTGTCCACGAAAAATGATTGGGGTTCTTCAATTTATTTCGATACAGAGCTGCAGAGTTAAACATGTTAAGTTTGAACATGTGTTGACTATTATAACTATAATTAAATAGATATAAGAAAATGGCAAAAGAGCTAGCCTGACGTAGTTTAGGAAGCTCGTTGTGCCCAGTAAAAAATATATAATTTACAACATACTGTATGGAGTATAAAACTTGTCTAATTTACCAGTTGTTCAAACGAAAGAAAGGTTAAGATAGAGCTAATTTAATTAAAAAAATAACATTCGAAACTAATGTACGATTATGATTACCTTTAATATATTTCTCTATAATTATTTGCAAAATAAGGAAGCAATTACCGCCCTTATTATGTATTAAAAATTAACTGTAATTACTTTTTATTTATTAAACAATTTATCCACATCAAACTTTTTTGCACCTGTTTTCCGTTAATCTGTATAATTATCTGCTATTTTTAAAAGTATAAATACACAAAATATCTAACGAGCGACAACTGTTTGTTTTAAAAATATAATCATGTTCAAGTCATTTATCTTTACAGCTTTACTCATAATGTGTAAGTTCTTTATACAGTACTTTAATCAATACTGTCTTACTTATTTTGATAATATGGCATTTTAATGCCTATTTATATATGAACTAGCAGATAAGCCCGGCGTTGCTGGCGCAAAATGTAACGAGAGCGAAAATTAAGATTATTGCCAATCTTATCCGTTTTCACAAAATTCAAGCATTAGGTCCACGTTTCCAAATTAATTAAAGAATTTTTACATAGTTTTAAAATTATGTTCGATTTTTCGCAAAAAGCAAAAATACCGCATTCGAGCCTGTGAATCTTGCACGTTGCTTTTTCTTAACACTTCCATTGTTACTAAACACATCCATGTTATCACTTCCATTGTTAAGGAATGCACTTCTTTCATTTCCCGTGTAGCCTACTAAATGTGGTAGCCTACTAAAACTCAGTAAAAAACGCAAAAAACCGCATTTGAAGTAAAAGCTAAGTTTTTCAGGGTAAGCCTTAATTCTCTTTCTCTCTCCCTTGGAGGGGAATTTCGAAAAATTCCTTTTTAGTGTACGTTCTCGTGACTTACCGTAATTGTGTACCAAATTTCAACTTTTAACTCCTAACCGTTTGGTCTCTGCGCTTATTACTATTATCAACCTATTTCGATTACATATATATAGATCAGACTATTTGGATTATATACAGTGAAAACTGCTTAGGCAACCACAAGCATTCGACGGGCACCTGTCAAAACGGGCAAAAATTTCTGAACCGAATAGTTTATCCATAGAGTCTTCGTATAAATTACCTTTATTAAAAAACGACCACCTGTGTAATGCAATCGCGGCTATCGATGTTTGGTCCGAATCAACATTCAACAACTGTAGTAAGCGACCATTTCTGCTAATATATCTGGTCTAAACTATTGTTCAACAACGCTTCTCTCTTCCTCATATAATGAATTAGTCTAAACTTTCGTTCGAACTTACCTCTGGCACTTTTCCCACCCTTAAAATTAGGGGCAAGTGTTAAATTAGTCTAGCAACAAAGCAAATTGATTTAAATTCGTTGGAAAATGTCCGAAAAACGAAAGATATTCAAAGTGCTGTCGTTAGAAGATCGTTTTAAAATTAACAGAGAAAGTGAAAATAGTTTATCACAAGGGCAATTGGAGGCGATGTTTAAATGTGAAAAAACGAAATTTATTTTACCGTAGACCAGGGGTCGCCAAACTTTTTTAACCGTCGACCCCCAACCACTTTCCAAAGCCTCACATTGACTTCCACAGTAAAGTTTTATTAAAAGTGTATGTGTACGATCAAAAAAAAAAAACGTTGTGGTCTCTGTATAAGCAAAAAAAAAAAGGTTGTGACCCCTCAGCCGCGTCGACCCCCCGAATGATGTTGCATCGACCCCTGGAGGTCGATATCGACCACTTTGGCGATTCTGCCGTAGACCTACAATATTTTTCTTGGGAGTAAAAAATATTGTACAGGATACAATTAATCCACTGATCTCATCGTTTAATAAAATTTATTTTTATTTATTTATTTATATTGAAGGTGATATACAATACATGTGCGATAAATGGTTTCCGTATCCACCTACCTTATTTCTACGTTCTTTTTAAAAAATAATATCCAAGTAATTTATTGCACGCAAAATATTAAAAAACAATACACGCATTAATGCAAAAATCAGTTTTACAGGCAACATTCCTTTTTTAATTCCGCAATGACAATCACCGAATGTAATGAAATCGTATAATGAAAAAAAATAATGAAATCTTCTTATTATTAATAAATGATTTTTTTGTGCTTAAGAAAATATTAAATATTAAAAACATACAGTATTTTTAAAGTTAAAACGAGATTAAACTAACGAAAATTAAAATCAATGTAATGGAGAGATAAGACACGCTTGTATATCGATGACGTAATACACGTAACTGAGGAGCGAACTAAAGAAAACATATCGAATTAATCAAGTTAGAAAGAAGAAAGTGTGCATTATAATCGAGAAAATGCGTGTAGTGTATTAATCTATAAAGTATTGGTATTAAATGTGTCTTATAATATCACGACGACTCTTGTAAATCGGGTTATCCGATAAGAATAAAATACAATACCAATATAGCTGTATCGTTGAAAAAAATTCGCTTACTTGTGCTCACCTCGAGTTTTGATTTTAAGTAGAAATGGCTAAAAAGTGCGCAGAATACGTACGGAAATACGGTATTACAGCACCACTAGTATTGAACGACCACTTGTCAAAAGACCATTTTTTGAAGGAACCGTAAGTGGTCGCCATAGACAGGATTTACTGTATATGCTCATACAAATACTACAATAGACGTTACTGTATACATTGATAAAAAACTAATTCTCTAAAAAATATTTAAGTTGAATTTATTGAAACTTGTGTAATGTCTTTATATATTTGCGTAAATTTTGTTAAGGAAAAAATGCTTTTGATTCTTTTCATAGTTTGGAAATCACTCATACTGGATTGACTCGTTGCGTATTTCGTTTCTTCAATTCTATTCTTGCCTTTGGTTATAGACTAAATTATAAACTAAGGGCAATTTTTCATAAAGTGCACAGAAGATCTCTGATGCAATAGCTAATAAACCATATATTTCGAAAATATTGCAATTTTCGCATTCTCTGCAGGAATCAAAGTGGATGCAGATGATATTCCGGGTGGATATCTAGTGAATAGATCTGGCTGTTCCTATCCGTGTTATTACGGGCCAGAAGAAGAGAAATGTATAGAATTCTGTAAATACTTAGGGGGATCATATGGATATTGTCATCTCTACGCTTGTTATTGCGAATATCTCCCGGAAAGTGTTCCACAAATGGAAAAAAACAAGGAGTTTTTGATTGTACCAACGGACAATGGGAGATAACGACTACAGAAGTACCTTGACCATTTTTACTCTCAAATAAAAATTGTTAAATTTTCTGCTAGTGAAACAATTTCCACAGAAATTTACATATGTGAATTAGTAATAAATATTTATGAAATAATTTATCGACAATAAATCAAAATTTAAAAACTGATAAATTAATTTTCGAATTTTTACTTTTTAAGACTTATTCACAAATGATTCACTCGATATTGTCCTACGTTTTCACATTATCAATTTAATATTATGCTTAATACTGATTATGTGTTACAGAATAATTCAAGAAACTGACATTACAAAGGTAGAATAAAAAATAAATTGCATTCTCACATAGAATTTTACAACAAACACACACACTACTCCAAAATCTATCCTTAAAATGATTTTTTTCGTTAGGTCTCAAAGCCATTTTTCTGATATCGTCATAGGATGTATTCACGTCACTTTGAAAATCAACTTCCATTGTTCATTTGTTTGCATAGATATTTCTTATATCTATGCAAACAAAGCTTACTAATACTTTTTCAATTTCTCTGTTGTGCTTTGTATAAATTATCCATTGTTGAAATGAAAGAGAAGTTAAATAGTTTCAGCTTACAGCAGCATGAGAACTATCAATGCTTTACAAATACTGCTTCGATAAATATGTAGACACTGGGAAATGCACGGTTCTGGCAAAAACAACTGTAGAAACACCGTATTTTCTGCACTTATAAAACATTTAGTTGTAAAAATTTATACCATACAAGATGTACAGTACTATACACCTGTAATCATTTACAATTATTCTAGGTGAATGTTTCTATCAGCAGTAAAATTGATTATAAGAAATAGGAAATAAATGCTGGCGGTAGAAAACAAGATTCAATTCGAACATTATTAACCGAGTTATGTGTTGTTCACATAATTTCCTCTATAGTTGCTCTATAGAACTTTTTGCAACTTTTTCATTTGCACGAAGGATTCTAAAATTAAAATAGGATTAATGTTCATGAAAAAGTAATGTTAGATGGTTCATTGTAATCGAAGCCAGAGCCTCTTTACAAAGAAAAATGAAAAATAGTTTGAAACGGAATTGATTTCAATCATTACAAAACATTTTCCCACTACACTTAATCTTTTCTCGGAACTAACTTTATTATTTAAAGCAAATTTTTCACTAAATTTTGCTACACCTTCGTGAGTATTTAACGCGTATAATTTTTGTTTGCGATTGTAATGCTAATTATAGCTGATATCGTATAAGAAATAACTGATTATTAGTAACAGTTCTAACAAATTAATAAAACAAAAATTACTATGATTATAAAATTTAACTTTTAAAAATAGGCAACTTGTAATATTACTAACATTACTAAAGTGTAAATTATGTGCCATTTACGCTTATGTCATGCTTTGTGTATTTTGTTCCATTGCTAACAAATATTTTAAAATATATACAGTAGACCCCCTATAATTACGGTCCCTATAATTACGATTCCCATAAAACTGCGAATAAATTGCAACGGTATCCGTAAAAAAAGTAAAAAAAACTCCTACAATTACGTAAAACGTCATCGGGCAGCCGAACTACTTTCCCACCGTCCGTAGCGCCACGCTACAAACATTTAGGCGGCTAAATAGAGTTTAGTTTCGTCTGTACATATAATTATATATAAATTAGGTACTGTACATATAATTATATATATATGAATTAGGAACTGTTTATATAATTATATATTAACTTAATTTATTGTAACTTTATTATAATTATATATATTTTTTTGCCGCGTGGCGCCACGCTACGGAGATTTTAAGCTAACTATAGTCTGTACAGTATGTAAATTAGGTACTGTAAGTCTAATACAGTACTGTAATTTTATACATTTCTTGTGAAAGAAACATTTTTTATTCAACGGCGATTAAAATTATTTATATTAATGATGTCTCCGAATTTCAACGAAGTTTTCGCAGAAAAATAAGTTATTAGAAATCGGCCGCTGTATGCTGAGCTGTTCCGCGACGAAAACAAGCTTCAGCAATGGCGATGTCGAATGGTGCACACTCGGTAAGTAATCCTACAATTTTTTGTTTATAGCGTAGTATATACGGATTATTCCCAAAAAAATATATACGTATTTTAAAAATGTTGAGTCGGTTAGTCTAGAATCGATTAAATTTATAGAAGAAAACCTTTCAATCAGCCGTAGTCCGTAAACTTCACGCGTGTCGGGCTGTGATTGGAAGGACTCGTAAGAAATCGGATTCCTAAAGAATGGAACGTATCTATGATCTTATAGGGAGGTCGACTGTATATACAACTCGAAATTTGATAACATGATGATAATTTTAATAAATATCTGCGAAATTATTTATAAACAACTGCAAGATTTAATCTATGTATTTATAAAAGTGCAATCTTCTTAATAATAGTCGCGCATATAAGAAAGATGTATGCAGTACTATAGCTAATATTACTCTACACATACGTAGAATAAACACATTTTACTAAAAAAAGAAAAAAAAAACGAAAAGCAAACAAAATTATGGCAAATGAAACAGCGTACTCTTTGTACAGAATACTGTGCAAATGCAGATTAATAGAGCTAAAAAGTATATGCATTCTCTTTCCTTGATAACATTTTGTACAAAGACTTTAGTTTTCAATACGATTTCAATATAGCATAAAGACAATGTAAAGGTTACAAAATATATCGTGAAACAAGAACGATAATTCCTTAACGTGACTACCTCCTTGTCAATATGAAAATTTTTGTATGTACATTACATTTGATATCAGAAATAAAAAATAATACGTTTCTATCTTGCATCAATATTCAATATATCCCTCGTATATTGTACAGGATTCACGTAAGATTTTATCGATATAATCATGAAACTCCCGAATATTGAAAATTTTTCTAACTTTGTGACATTACTCAATAGATAATATCAAAACAATATCTAGCTACTTTCAGTAAACCTATCACTAAATCATCTAATCTTTCCTATCTAGGCTCTAAAAAATCAACATCTCTATACGACGTTTCGTACTACAAATTGTACACGAAGTATTTATTGTGGATGCATTTTATTTTGATCTTTTCAAATATATGTAATATGTAATTACTAAATAATGCTAATTTAAACCGAGAATACTTTAAATTTGATAAAAGTAAAGGGTGTAATACAAATTTACTAATACTCTTTTTTCTAGAGTTTCTAGAATTACACAGAAGTATTGTTTGACGACAGAGATGAATTTAGAGAGTTTCCAGGTAAACAAGGTGAACGTTCTTTAAAATAAATATCTCGAATTTGCAGTAGCATGTTGAATACGGTATATAAAGCTTTATATGTCTGAAAAATAAAATGTATAAATATACATATATATTTTTCGTTTACCAAAAGTACAAATTTAATTACTTATATGTGATTCGAAGTACTCAACTAAATCTCAATATAAACATAAGAGATCTGTTGCTTTATTGCAACATTACTATTACAAAAGTAAGCAACAATAGGATATAGCCTGTACTTATTACTTTAATATAATCATGTTATTACAAATAAGCATGTTATAAAGATTACAGAATAAAAGGTAAAATACCTGTAGAGGTGTTTGTTTTGAAAATACAAAACAATCTCCACAACTGAATCCAATATTCTTGTTTTGAAATTTCTTCATAAAACTTATCATCTGAAATAAATATTATGTTATAATTACACAAATATATTCGTTTTTCATAATCAAAAACTACTTATATACCAGGAATCTCTTTCTTACTTTAAGTTTTGTTTCCAGTGGTATAGTAGCACCTGCTAACTTTCTTATTTCCTGAAACGAGTCATAAGCCTACAACAGCAAAAAATATAATATAAAGTAGTAAAAATATTTGATTAATTAATTATAATTTTCTTTAGTCCTTACTTCTAATTTATTTTCAATTGTCTACTTGGACATTACTCACCAAAAAAAATTTATATTAATGTTTAAAAATTTCAGACACTAATGGGATTTAATTCAGAAAAAACATAATTTTCTTTATTATATCACGTTTAGTAGTACTTCTTTCTGAATATTTACTATCAGTTTTTTCCTCCATTCTTCTCTTTTTTTTAAGTAAAGAATAACTTAATTTTTCAATTAATTTTTTGCATTTTCTTCGAAAAACTTACCAGTATATTTCATATTTATTCTTTTTTCTTCTTTATTATCGGCAATTTCTTCAGTTTGTAATTCTTAAATTTGATATGAAATGACTAAATATTTTATTCATTTTTTTACATCGTGTTTTTGTAGATTCCTGCTTATACTTATAAGCAATCTCAGTGTTGGTAATCTTATTTGCTCCCTTTTTCAAGTGTTTGAGAAGATGCAAGATGAAAAGTTATCATAGGAAATAGAAAAAATCAAAACCAATATATGGTATTCAAGGTCTTATAAAAAAGTAAATCCTACTGCTCCGGGAAACCGGGATCGAATCCGGACAGGTCAAAAAATCTGCAGGAATTTTTCGGGAGATGGTTCCTACAGATATGTCGGGTCCGTCCCTCACCACTCGGTCGTCCCATTGTGGGCCTAGCCGAACCCATAATGAGTCTTTTTTAAGAGGCCCTCTTAGTGCCCATAGGGCGAAAATATTAAAATACAAAAAAACATCACTAATGTCCAACAGACAATTAAAAATAAATTAGTAAAAATATTATTTTACGGTAATTATACGTACTGATGCACAAAGTCGAGCAACAGCAAAAGAAATAATAATGCCAATATTGATGTAAAAGATGGTACAAATACA
The DNA here is from genome assembly GCF_000671375.1 of Centruroides sculpturatus. Classification (NCBI taxonomy): domain Eukaryota; kingdom Metazoa; phylum Arthropoda; class Arachnida; order Scorpiones; family Buthidae; genus Centruroides; species Centruroides sculpturatus. The sequence continues at coordinate 171,209 of NW_019384450.1, read as the reverse complement.
TGTAATAATATATAAATTGGTATTAAATGATAAACTTCCAAACACAGTGTTATATATGTGAAGGGATATATAACACAAAATCATTCCGTATTCAATAAATATATATTCGTTCCATTTCTCATTTATCTGTTGAATGTAATCGCACAATTCCACGTGCTTACAAATGATTTCGTTAATATTTTTCTCGAGCCGCATGGGATTTGTTTGTTGTAATTGGACTAGCAACGCATCAAATCTCTTTTTAACTGCAATCCCAAGTACTATAGTAACAGATATAAACCATGTCAATACAGAAAATTCGAATATTATGCATATATTACTGTATACCCCACAAATTACAGCCCTAATATAACTTGCTCTATTTTGAAAGAATTCCATAACGGATAAGTGGGTAAGAAAAGATAAACATAATGCAATACAGTCGAAATACATAAAGAAATAGAATACTAAACGTTGATATTTTCTCATTATATGTTTTTCTCCACTATAACTTGATTTTTTAAGTTCCATGACTATTTTTTTTTTTCAATATTGAATGGTTAAACCACAAATTATCGGTCCGTATGCACGTATTCCTTTCAAAAACAATGCGTTATCTTTACTCTTGCCAGTCGTTTCCATAGGACTACAAGCGATGACGTTGTTTTCGGTTGAAAATGTATGAATGCAAATTAAGAAAAATGACCGAAAATAATTGCTTGGACTAATTTTGCGTATAACGATATGATTTTGGATCTTTGTGGAGTTAGTTGATGGCATTTACAGCGCTCGAAGACAATATCTCCGAATAGAAGAGATAAATTACAGGATGGATAGAGTGTGCAGTAGAAGCAGTCTTCGTCTTCATCCATGATTTTAATTCACCTGAAGTTTGTTACATTACTATATTAGTGATATATTATTTTTCTTCATAAAATAATAAGATATTTTAAATGAAAAATTAATAAATTATAAAATTTCTATTTAAATACAATAAATAAATCAAAATGTTTTAAAAGTAAAAAAATATGATACTTTTACTTAAATTTTAAACAATTGTATGAGGATAGCATCTAATAGAATGTCTGTTTTCAATATTAACTTTAATTACTTTCTCGTATTTTAAAACTTACGTGATTTCGTCTGGCTCTGCAATATTTTCCAAAGAATAGCAATAACAGCATTTGAATACAAGTATCATGTAGCTTCGAATATATGGATATTTGAAGTAACAGTTTATTTTCTGCATTATAACGTTTTGCTTAATTTTTAGTTTTCAGAACAAAACGATTTTGCATTTGTTTAAAACATAAAATATTGTGAATATTTACCAGTATTGACCAAAAAAATATTTTTGAAAAGTATGTTGGCAGAATTATGTATTCGTTCATTAATTAAATCGTCAAAGTACTCACACTTTTAATAGAATAGTGAAGACGATTAAAAACTGAAACACACGAAGTGTTATTATGCCTCTTTTTAAAGGGTTTTGTATTAGCCTCCAATTTTTATTAACTCTCGTTATTACAGGCGAAATGATCATACCCAATGAACAGTTTTCGAAACATTTTCCTTGTTTTCTTTATTTTACTTTTAACTGAATTTATAATAATTAATAATAACATGAAATTATGTAAATTAGTTTAATTAAAGCATTTGTTTCTTGTAAATTTTAAAATATTGACTTTTGTCCTTTTGATCCATAAAATATTTAGCTTTTTTCTAGTAAATTTGTACCTTACGAAAACATGTAGATTAGCTGTAAACACACCATTCTTTTAGTAATAATATAAGTTTACCTTAGCCCCTTTGTTATCATTTTAATACTGGTCGACCTAGTCTTGTTTAAATCATATTTTGTGCATGCTGGTAACCTCATTATTCCAATTTTTCCAATTCAAACAAAACTGTAAGACTGGTGCGATAGAGAGAACGGGCCGTTGCAAAAGGGGGTTGTAGTAATTCGAGAAAAAGTAGTTATTGACCACTTTATGGAAGACAGGATTATCATCCACTGCTAATTAGTACCTGTGTACTATTATTATTTCAAAAGTGATTTGTGTTGGATAATTTATGATTGCTCTGCCTGTGATCGAGTTGCTTACCTTAATATCAAAAATGTTTTGCATGACATTTTTAAATAAAAAAATCTTGTAAAACTGTGAGAATAATTGCTTTTATGTTATACTTGTGCAAAAACAATTTAACTCATGGAGAATTATTTATTAACCATAACGAACGCTTTTACCTATTTTATTATTTTGTTATTTCAACTTATACTTATGTATATGTATATGTATTACTGTAATTTATTTGCAACTAATTGTATAAATTGTGCAGAAAGTATGTTCTCATAAATAATGCATTTATACAAGAATTATTGCACTACAATTTGAAAAATTGTAAACCTATGAATTTTAATTGTTATCTGTGTGTCTTTCCTTATTTTGCAGAAAAGAGTTATATACATGAAAGTCGAAAACAAATGTAGAAAGCTTAAGGGCGAGAGACACGAATTAACTATATAAGGTTTGGAAGAGATGTGATGTCATTTATATTCGAAATGGTCCCTGAACAGAATAAGGTAGAAAACTAACACTTCCGTATTTCTTGTGAGAAAATAAATACTTACAGATTTCTCACGGAATAACACATTTAATTGCATGGAGGCACGTGCTATATTCTACTTGTTGCAATAATTATATAGCACATCTATACAGGTTGTATCATTACAGCGGATAAAAACTTTCAGGAGAGATCGAGTACACCTTGACAATCGGAAATCAAATAGCAATGCGAGTAAGACAAAACATAACGCAAAAAAATAAGGACACGAACAAGGTGAAAAAAAATGTTTATTATTTTTAGTACAGTAAAAATCAAAGAAAGTGTTAGAAATTATGACCCCAGGCCATGACGCAAACCTCACACATCCGCTGCATTAAAGATCTAACGTTGTTGAAAATAAACATGCTTTCTCACCCTGCTCGTATCCTTCCTTTCTTATGTTTTGTGTCGTCACTACCGTGCGAAAAAATGCGTTTCCGACCTAGCATTGCTATGTGATTTCCCATCGTCTAAGTGTACTCTATTTCTGCTGGAAGTTTCTAACTGCTGTACTGACACACCATGTAAACTGCTATATGATTGTCACAGTCATTGAATGAATATAATTTTTAAATTTTATACAAATATTTTTAATAAGAATTATATGTAGTTTATTATGTTGTTAAATATTTTTCCAATAGATAGCGCTAGGTGTAAATTTGCAAAACAAATGTAGAAAGAGATTAATTGCTATACAGAGAACTAATATATATTTTGAATAAGATTTATAACATTAGCTACTGAAAATTAATACGTTATATGAACGTAACTGCAGAGTTTTCTAGCAATGAATGGAAATGGCTTAGGAGTTTCTAACAAACAAACAAACAAACATTTTTATATACACTATATATTTGTAAATTAGTTCAATCATAAATACAGGAACCATAGCCTGTTTTTCTTATGGCATCGGAATTTATCTTATTTCATTGTTTTTGTTTAACACTGTATTTCTTGGTTCATTCCCCTATTTATACGTCATAATATGTACATTCGCTATAATTTCAATTATTTATCAAATTTTGTATTTTTTCTGCTCAGTTTTAATAAACAGAAGTAAGTTAAAATTCAATTTAATGTTTTTAATTAGTTCATTTTTTAAACAGTAATAATTATTATTATGTTTCCAAGCATAAGAGTTTTTTTAAGAAGTAAGATTAGAAGTAAGAAAAATCTAATTAGAAGAAAAACTAAAGATTTTAAAATAAGCAAATTCATGATTTTTCAAATTTTATATTTTATAGAACTGCAAATTCAAAAAAAATTAAAAATGTAGAACTGGATTCAGCAGAAAAGTTTATGTTTTCTCAGAAAACTTTTGTAAAAGTAAGAAATGTTTATTAAAAACGTTTTTCAAGTCTAAATTATATGAAAATATATCCCACAAAAACAATAAAGCGCAAGTAGTAGTGGTTTGAAACATACTCATCACAAAATTAATTTTTCAAGTAAATTACTGTCGAATAGATTAAAATTAAAATAATTTTGAAAATGAAATTAAGATTGCAAAAAAAATTTGTCGAATAAAATTATTTCAGATCACAAAATTAATTTTTCGATCAGAAATCTTAATTGAATTGATTTTATTTTAATAACAAGGCAAAGTTTCTGTATTAATTATTAAATGTTTAAATATCGAATTAAAGTAAAACACGGTAATTATATGAAATAATATAATACCAAAACATAATTATTTTTGTAACTTTTTTATTTTTACATGAATAGATTAAATAAGTTTACTCCATTTAAGCTTTACCAATTTTTTTTCATTTAGTTTATATAAAACATGACATATTCTTGGTCTAATATCTGTTATTTTATTAATTAAGATTACAAGTAATTTGTCAAGTAATAGTTTTATTATAAATACTAGAATTAATTATTTTCTTGCTGAATATTCGTCTTAATATTCGGGTACAAGGCTATTTGAAATAATATAACACTGAAATTATTTTCAAGAGGTTTTTATTTTCACGTTACAGTTTATTTAAGTGTTTCCACTTTTTCCTTCAGTTTATCTAAAGCAAGACATTTCTGCACGTAATAATTTCAAAATTTATTTTTCAGGATATGAATTATTTTCAAATCAGAAATTTACTATGTTCAATTCAACCAGTTCTATCTTATGGTTTTTGTCTATATAATTATATCCATAAATTTATTTGCTAGTAAAATCGACTTGCCATTGATCTTTCGCTGATAATTGATACTTTTTAACAGAATCTATATAAATCTATTACAACTTCTATAGGACAGTATAATGTTTTTATGGCCAAATGTCGATAAGTTGACTGGCTCCAAATCTATTAGCATCGCATTCTGTAATTTTATATAAATAAAAATAACGATTAGTATTATTTTATATTTAATAAAAAAATAACGTAAATTTAAATATAATTAAGAAAGAGTTTAAAGAATATTAAACTTCAAGAAAACGAATATCTGATTATAATACCTTAACATTTTGTTTTTCATATAATAGATAGAATCCCTACAAAATAATTGCCAAATATATATGTCTAACTGTTAATTTTTTAAAAATAATAAATTCGTTATAAAAATGAATTTTGCTGAACTTTTTCTTCCAGTTTTGCCGTCTTTAAATTATTGAAAAATAACTTATATAGTACCTTGTAAACCCTATCACTACGCGCCTACTCCCTAAAATTTTGTTTCTCATATGATACATAAAAACCATGCAAATAATTATCGAATCTTGCTAATGGTTTGTCGAACGGTTAAATTTTTCAAAACATACACTCATTATAAAAATCAGTTTTACAGAACTCTTTAGAATGTTCTGCTACAAATTTATGTTCCGTGAAACAGAGATTTTCGTCATAAAGCATAAATGCTTCGAAATCAATAATCACCTCTATATTAGTAAATTAAGTTTTGCTAATTTTCGATAATAATAATTTTTAAGCACAGCAATTTATAATAATATAACTTTTAAGTTTTGTTAATTGTAAAAAAAATTACAGCTCTAATTATACTTAAATTCAAAGGATATTGACAGGTTTTTACTACAATAGTTATAGAATGAACCTGATAAAATTTATAAAACCAAATTTTAAAAATTGTTCGTGGAATAACATGGTTTATCAGAGTTTTATATTTTAAAACTCATCAATATGGTTTAAAATTTTACCACTTTCATAAATTGATGTTAAATTAGTGGATTTTCGATAGATTTGCTTTTATAGTTAAGTCTAAGTCAAACTTTTTGTCAAGAAAAACTTTTAAATGAAAATTCTTGTTTTCTGAAGACAATGCTCTTGAATAAGAGGTTCTTGCATAAGAAGTTCTCGGCGAGGTATCGAACTTGTCTCTTATAAGCAGTATTTGTACCATCTCTTGACTCAAAATCAGAGGAAAAAGGATATGTTAAATTAGCAGCTTTAAAAACAAAAGCTATATATAGTAATATTTTCAGACCATACGTTAAATAACATTTAACAGGTCATTTAAAAATGAATCAAAAACATTTAATTTCCAATAATCTAAATACAGTAGAGTGTCGTATATCCGAAACGTCGGTTAATCGAAAGCATTTCAGTCGTCAAATTTAAATTTTCGCTAGTGCTGTGGCGCTGCAATCTTTGGCTATATCTAGGGCTACAACAATATTCTTTTGTTAATGTGTGTGTTTTAGCTGGCAGTCCTGGCACTTTTGTGTGTTGTTTTTCTGAGGACTGTGTGTCGTGCTGAATCGAACGTTTTTGATACTAGATCAACTTCTAAAGTATATACTTTTTAGTTTTTATATTTTTCAATATATTTATTTCGTTTGTAAAAATAAAAAAAAATAATTTTTAACAATACAATAGTCTTTGTTAGGTTTAACATCGACGAAAATTTAACGCGAAGCGACATGCAAAGGAGAAAAATTTCGACATCGGATACGTTTAACTATTTTTTCGTACGTAAATCAGTTATCTGAAATATCAACTATCCAGACAGCCCCAGTCCCCAATTGATTCGGAAAATCGACGCTTTACTGTACTTCTAAATTTGCTGCCGTAAAACTAAACCATATTATATTAAAGACATATTGGTTTTAATATATCATAAAAACAAAAGTAATTAGTTTATACATAATTAGAAGTACGAACACAATTTTCAAATTTATGTGTTCCTTTATCATTAAACTTTCCTATTTCGAAAAAAAAAATAAAATTAGAAAATTGGTTTTGTCTTTAATAAATATACATTTGTAATATTGAAAACATGAAAATTCTCAAACGATTATTTAAAGGTTTGCAACTAATCACAAATTCCATGAATTGAATTCAATACATTACATTCGTACCTGAAATAACGTAAAGTGAACAAAACACATTCTTATTTCACAAGGAATTTTTATACCGAGATTTATGTGAATGTAATCAAATTTTAGGAATTTCTAGAAACACGTGTACATTTGAGTTTTAGTGATAAATATTTTGATGTATAATTCATGGTTATATTCTGCAAAAAATAATATTATCTTATAAATTATTTGTTTTATAATTTGATAAAAGTAAAATACAAATTATTAAATGATAACTTTTTTTATATTTAAATGTTACTTATATCATAAATTTATTGACTATATTTTTAAGCATTTTTTAATAATTTTCAACATATATTTTTCTGTTAGANAATATGATTTTACAGCTGACAATTATATAATATAATGTATAATTGTAGCAATTTGCGAACACGATATTTTATCAAAAAACGTAACTAGGATTTTACAAAGCTTATTCTTCGTAACGTCGATACACTTCAGTTGTTATGATATAAACGTTGAAATTTGCAATTCCGGTATCATTTTTTGTGAACTCACCTGATTTATTTTTTATAGAAACTAAACACATATGGTCATATATCTCAAGTAACCGATAACGCGAAGATTGCATTCGTTTAATTAATTACCGGCACTGTAAATTAGTAATAATAAAAGAATTGTTTAATACATATAATGTACTAAAAATACGAATGTGCCACTATCTTCTTACACGAATTGTCTTGCAAAGATCAGTCATATTTACTGTAGTCTTCGTAAGGACAAAGCAACTTTTTATTTATTGCATTTTTCTGTGTATACCCTTGTATATGCATATATTTATGTATCACTATACTGTTCTACTGTTACTTAAACCAACCATTATACGTTGGGTTGTTTAGAAAAGAATGACTTGCATTTTTACGAGAAAATAAAATTATTTAATAAGGATATATTGATAAAACATATCTGATGATGCAAAGTATTATAACTTTACTAGCTGCAAGGACCCGCTTCGCTGGGTTTTTATTTGTGGGCAAAAAGTAACGATAGTGAAGATTAAGATAATTAAATTATAGCCAATCTTACCCGTTTTCACAGAATGCAAGAATTAGGTTTCCTGTTTCCAGACTAATTAGAGAATTTTTACATGAGTCTAAAAATATGTTTGTTTTTACGCAAAAAACCGCCTGTAAATCTTGCATGCCGCTTTATATTAACACTTCCTTTGTTATTCAACACTTCCATTGTTAACACTTTCACTATTAACATTTCTATTGTTGACACTTCCATTGTTACTCATCTTCGAAGACAACCACTTTCAACCCCATATCTCCTACACCCTTATAGCACAGAATGCAAGAATTAGGTTCCCCGTTTTCAGACTAATTAGAGAATTTTTACGTCTAGTCAAACGAACTGTTTAAAATTTGATCAATTTTCTGGAACGTTTACACTCGTTCTATAATCGAATCAATTCGAATTTAACTTCGAATTCGAAAACAAATTCGAATTTAAAACGGTTCGAGTATTTTTAAAATCGAAATAGAAAATCTTCGAAGTCAACCACTTATCACGAAGAAACCACATCTCGAAGCCCCCTAAAATTAAGTCGGATTATGAGTTACTTTATTTGTGTTTTCCCGTCGTTTTAATAATATAATATTATATTGTAAACGAAGAAATATTTATTGTGAAATCGTCATAATGCCGAGATGCAATTTTTAACATATTTATAATTTATTCAATTTAAAATATATGCTCTCCACCTAGAATTAGTAGTGGATCGTTTGAATACTTGAATACTTTTTCTTTACAGATCAAGTTGTTCTTTTCATCTATTTAAGTTTTTAATTAAATGTTTGTGACTTTTTGTTCGAACATAAAGTTTCTAAATACTTAATTGGAAAATCTCCTGCTTTTATTTTTTGAACAGACTAGATACATTTCAGTATTTTAAATAGCTATTCAAATACCAGAGATGAAATACAAAATATATTATTTGAAAATACGAATTTGTTGAATTTTCCAGCAGGTATGTTTCGAATAAAATGCAATCTACTCTAATAATGTTTAAGCTTTATTTGCTTTTCTTATTTATCTAACAAATTTTAAAATTCCTCTAGAATACAAATAGAAATAGTTAGATTGTTAAGCATATTTAATCAGAAATAATTGTGTCTCTTTTTATTTTATTGAAGTTTTGTCATTACAGAGATAACACGAAAATCAATAGTCTTAATTAGTTCACATAAAACATATATCGACAATTAAATTTCAAGCAGTATCACGTCCGGATAAACGAGGACACATTCACAAATTAATGATTTACGAAAATTTATTTTATTGAAAAATAGTTCTTTCACTCCTTCTTACAGCATTATCCATATTTAATAATATTAGTTAAGATAGTTAGATAAATGAAAGCAGAGACCAGATACATAAAACGTAGACGCAGAAGGCACAGATTAATCGTACACATTTTTTATGAATTGAAAAATTTTTCCCTGAAAAACTTTAGATAAATGACCGGCACGATTCTATTCCTAAATAAAATGTATGACGTCCAGAAGCAAGCCACTACCAATTTCAGATAAAGAGCATATATTTAAAATTAAATAAATTTAAAACATATGATAAAAATTGTAATCCGGCATTGTGACGATGTCACACTAATTGATCGATTAAAGTTTTCATTATGTTTATCACAATGTGACACTGGTCAAATCAGAAAAAGAATTATATTTTCTCGTAAAAATGCAAGCCATTTTTTTGAAACTACCCAATTTATAATGAATGTTTAAGTAACGGTAGAAAAGTATAGTAATACATAAATATATGCATATAGAAGTGTATATACAGAAGAATACAATAAAAAAAAGTTGCTCTGTCCTTCCGAAGACTACAGTAAATATATGCAAAATAATTTATAGAAAACAGTTAAGACTGTATTGCATTACTTTAATTAAAATTTTATGTCATAAGTAACAGCTGTTTATACACCTCTGTGGAATTAAATATACATAATTTTAATACAACATGACTGTGATTTTTGCAAGACAATTCGTGTAATCAGATCGTGGCACACTCGTATTTTTAGTACGTTATATGTATTAAACAATTCGTTCTATAAATTGTCATATTATTACTAATTTACAGTGCCCGTAATTAAGTAAACGAATGCAATCTTCGCGTTATCGATTACTTGAGATATATGACCATACATGTTTAGTTTTTATAAAAACCAGCTGCAAGGACCCGCTTCTCTGGGGTTTCATTTGTATGTAATATAGTTTTTATATATATAAAAGACTGTTTTTCTAAGTAATCTAGAATCTAGCTGCAAGGACCCGCTTTGCTGGACAAAAAGTAATGATAGTGAAGATTAATATAATTACATTATAGCCAATCTTATTCGTTTTTGCAGAATGCAAGAATTAGGTTCCCCGTTTCCACACTAATTAGAGAATTTTTACGTCTAGTCGAACGAACTATTTTCAACGTTTTTGGAACGTTTACAATCGTTCTATAATCGAACAAATTTTCGAATTTTATGTTCGAATTTAATTCGAACAAATTCGAACAAAACATTCTAAATAGAAAGCCACTTTCAACCACTTTCAAGCACATATCTCCCGCACCCTTATAGCTATCGAGACGCAACCACCCCTATGCACGAATGGAGACTTGGGGCTACTACTACATAAAAACACCATTCACGTGCGATGTGTAGTTTTGGCGGAAAAGTGAAATATAGGGACATACATGTCCATTTTTATATATATACTAGCTGCAAAGACCCACTTCGGTGGGTTTTTATTTGTGGGCAAAAAGTAACGATAGTGAAGATTAAGATAATTACATTATAGCCAATCTTACCCGTTTTCACAAAATGCAAGAATTAGGTCTCCCGTTTCCAGACGTTTCCAGAGAATTTTAACATGAGCATAAAAATATGTTCGATTTCCCGCAAAAGCGCAAAAAACCGCCTATAAATCTTGCATGCCACTTTATATTAACACTTCCTGGTCCTGATTCTATTTCTGAACGTCTTCTGTTCACGTCCAGTCAAACGAACTACAGTTGTCCCTTGATAATCCGACAGGTATGGGACCAAAGGGGTGTCGGATTACCGAAAGTGTCCGGATTACCGAAAATGATGAAATATTTGGCATTGTTTCGCTAGCAGTAACCTACAATATTCCTACGTTTTATGAGTAAAATGCTGCCTAAGTTAATATGGAAATGAAACACCCATTTCGGCTAAATAAAATGTTTATTAAAAGAAATATGGAAGCCAATAAATGTACAGTACATACAGTATGTATAGCGACATGCTTCTGTGCAAGCAGAAATGTAACGGGGACGGGAACTACGGTGACCTTGACCGGAGGTGCGTCAAACTACTGAGCATTACGTTGGATTACAAAACGTCGGACTATCAAGGGACAACTGTATTTTCAACGTTTCTGGAACGTTTGCGATCGTTCTATATTCGAATTCTATGTTTGAATTTAATTCGAATATTGTTCGAATTTGTTCGAACAAAACATTCGAAATAGAAAGCCACTTTCAACCACTTTCAGGCCCATATCTTCCGCATCTTTATAGCTATCGAGACGCTATCACCCCTATGCACGAATGGAGACTTAGGGCTACCACCACATACAAACACCGTTCACGTGCGATGTGTAGTTTTGGCGGAACAGTGAAATATTGGGATATACATGTCCATATACATATATATCCTAGTTACGTTTTTGATAAAATATCGTGTTCGCAAATTGTGGCAGTTACACATTATATTATATATTTGATTTTATTAATAAAAAATATACTTAAAATTATTGAAAACGCTTTATAATCGAGTAAATTATGATTTAAGTAACATTTAAATATAAAAAAAATTATCATTTAATAACTTGTGCCGCACATTTTTCAAATTATAAAAGAAATAATTTATAAGAGAATATTATTTTATGCAATTTATAACCGTGTATTATATTTATACATCAAAAGATTTATTACTGAAACTCAAATATACACGTGCATCTAGAAATTCCTAAAATACACGTGTTTATAGAAATTCCTAAAATTTGGTTTTATTCACATAAATATCGGTATAAAAATTCCTTGTGAAATAAGAATGTGTTTTGTTCACTTTATGTTATTTCATGTACGAATGTAATGTATTGAATTCAATTTATAAAATTTGTGATTCGTTTCAAACCTTTAAATAATTGTTTGAGAATTTTCATGTTTTTAATATTACGAATGTATATTTATTAAAGACAAAACCAATTTTCTAATTTTATTTTTTTTTTCGAAATAGGAAAGTTTAATGATAAAGGAACACATAAATTTGAAAATTGTGTTCGTACTTCTAATTATGTATAAACTAATTACTTTTGTTTTTATGATATATTAAAACCAATATGTCTTTAGTATAATATGGTTTAGTTTTACGGCAGCAAATTTAGAAGTGATAACCTGTTTTGCCTTAATCGTGCGAAAAGGATTTATTTTATAATCAACCTTTTAGATATTTTAATATTGTTGTATTCAGGCTTGTAAGTGTTTATTGCAAAGTTTACATAATGTTTTTCTGTCTCTTTTATTAATTCTTAGCAACCTTTTCAGTTTTTACAGTGTTATTATTGTAAATACTTAGGACAGTTAATGTATATTTTAGTTAGTAAAACTGTTGTTTTTTCACTGTTTCTGAACAAAATTTAACCCATCTATTACCTAATATAACGTTTAAGTAATGCTGTTGCACATGTAAATATCTACACGTATAAATAGAAGTTCAAAATTGCAATTGTCTATTTTTAATTTTCATAAACTACAGATGTAAATGTATTATTCTGTTTAATCGAAAGTGTATTATAAGTTTGGTAGGACTTGAAAGTCAAACAAACACCAACCATTAAGAAAGACTGAAGATATTTTCAAAACCTGTTTAGTAATTATTCATAATAATTTTTTTCAGATTTGAACCTTTATTATTGGCTTGTTATCGAAAAATATGAAAGGACTATAACTGCAAGAAGGGGTAACTGTTAAATAAAAACTAAATTCTATTTTTCATTTTAAATACTTGAAATAATGATTGAAATGGAGTTTATTTTTTACATTACAACTGCGTCATAAATTACTTATAAGTAAATAAATATATGTAAACATGTTGTAACATAATTATACCATAACAAATGAACAAAAAAATTGAAGAAAGTATATTTCTGCTCAATCATGTGTAGTGATTGTGACATTCAAATTTGTGATAAATGATTGAATTAAACACATTTCTTTTCTCGAAAAATTTAATAGGATTCAAGTCAAAATTGAGTTTAAATAGTTTACAAAATGATAATGGTGAGAAAATAATGCTTGTTATCTTAAAGTACTTGATGGCATAAAACTTGCACGAAATATAGCAATGAAAATAAGTATTTAATATTATGAACTAAGTGTTAAAATCGTATGGAATAAATCGAAACGTTTGGATTAAATAAACTTTCTCGGCAGCGATAAATGTCTTTGGCTATTGCTTAATATTTTGCTGAGCTCGTTCTATTTAATACACTCTTATAAATAAACTTGTATCGTTAGTCAGTTGTGCTTAGTAATTGCCCACGTAACTCTTATATAAACAGGCATGAAGAAAGCACAATGGAAATAAGATAAAGTGAGTGATAAAAAAAGTAAAAGTTAAACATGGCACAGAAAAAAGTTCATTTCCTCATGATGGATAATTTGTTAAAAAATTATTTATTATATTATTATACATATTAAATTTTACTTATATATCGTAGCAGTGTGATTAAATAGAAAGGCATTTGTGTAATTTAATGTAAAATATCGAATATTCGCAATTACTCCGAAATATATATGGTAAAATTTGCTTAAAATTATGTATGTATTGTATAAGCATATAGATTTCAATAAAATATATTTAATAAATATAATTTTGTATATGTATAACATCATAGATAACGCTAGGAACTGTTTTATCTATATGAAATAATTACATACAATAAATAAATGCGTTATATATGCATTTATCAAATAATATATCAATAATTTTTAGAATCACAAACATAATATTTACACTAGAAAATTTCTGTATCAACTTCGACGGATACAATTCTACTCTGAGTACACATACAAATAATTAAATTAAGTTTCTATCGTAAATCATTCGATTTTAATTTATAAAAAATGAATAATTGTGCCGAGATAATAAATTGTATTTTAATGAAGTTCTTTCTTTCGTAACTTAGTAAAGTATTATACAAGATAATTTATATTTAAAAATAATATGCTACACGTAGAAATAAAAAATATGACATAATATTTTAAAATCATATCAAATATATGTTTTTAACTTAATTAATAAATATAAAATATATAAATATGTAATATATGTAAATATAAATTTGATATATCAAATATATCAAATTTAAATACGATATTTTAAATATCGTATTTAAAATCGTATACAAATTGAAATGTATTGATGGTGTATTGTATCCAAGCAACAATTCAGTCACTTACAGTCCGTAACGAGATTGGATTAAACACTGTTAACGTCACGCAAACGATTATCTTCACAATTGCGTCTATTAACAAATCACTAACCATTTCTTCGTTTACGTATTCACTTCAAAGAATATTTTAGTGGAGACCAAACGACTAAAAGCGTCATTCAATCTATTGTACTTTTCTCAAACAGTGTACATTGCTGATTCTCTATTCTGTTGTATAAGAATTAAAGTCGACGATTAACTTTGGTGCACTACGCGACTGTACAACAAAATAACCTTTGCACTTGTTTCTTTCAAAATGAATTCACCATACAGCAATTGCATTGCAACAAATCTTCGACCTTTGATTTCTGTTTCCGAAGTATTTGGTTTGAATTTGTTAGAAACTTGTGATTGTCAGAAAGAACAATCAAGAAGAAGTCGAAAATTTTTTACTGTTTATACGAATTTCCTCGAAATATTTTTATGGTCGATGTTCTTAATGCTTACAGTAACGATTGCGACTGAAGGCGTTTGCATTCAAATATTTTCGATATTTGAAAATAATAAATTTTACATTATATTCGTTGAATGGAATGCTTCCTTCTACACAGCTCTACAATTTAGTATTTTGCGAAGAAAAAAAATTAATATTCATCATTTGATGAAAGATTTTAAGGAAGAAGAAAAATTTATCGAGAAACATGAAGGTTACATTATTTATTATTTCTGTTTTTACGTCTTAATTATTTTATCTTGCTCCACGATAAGTTCGTACTTTGGTTATTCTGCTTTGAAATCGGCACATCTCAATTATAAAATGTCTCTGCTCTGTGTTTTCGGCGTGGAACTTTGGATAATTTATGTAGGGTCTCACGTAATTTGCATACTTTTGTTTTCAGTTATTTTTTTGTCACTTTTAGGAAAAAAATTGAAAAACATTTCTATTCAGTTGCAGTTTGCAACGAATGCAACAAAATCTTTTATTGATCAACTAATGGAAAAACTCTGGGAAATTTGGCAGATATTTGAGGAAGTCAACAATAAATGGAAGGAGTTTCTCCCTCTTATTTACAGTTATTTTGTCTATCAAACTTGCTTTTTCGTATACATCGCTCTCTTCGTACGTCTTGACATAATTTTTCGTCTGGCATTCGCAATAATCGCAGTGACATTTTTCACTGGAGCAATAATAGTGTCGTGGTCATTATCAAGTTTTACCTCGATCGTGAGTATTGTTTTAATTAATATGTAAGTTATAAGATGTAGTTGTTTAAAGAATAAATTAAATATATATATTTTACAATCGCTTAATTGTTGTTATATAAGTCTACTTGGATTAATGTACAGGTGATGCAATTCTGACCTACAGGGATGNTTTTTATAAATATACTTCAGATATACGACAGTTTTATCAACATAGGGAAGTATAACTCTTCTATTTTGTCGCCGATATACAGATTTAAAGTACGTTATTTATTAATCTAATTGCATATGTAATGTAATTTTATTAATAATTGCATAATTTCAGATCATTTGTTTCATGAAGAGATTCGGAGGAAGACCTTTCGGGATATCGATGTGGGGATTTTTTTATATCAAAAGAAATTTCTTAATAAGGGTAAATACGTCTTATTATAGTGTTTTTTAGTTATATTAGCGAGTATCGTATTCATGTATTACGGCAAATATAAATTTTCGATGATAAAATACAAATTGCAATCACGGTTAATAATTCTTTTTTTTGCTATTCGATTATTAGCATCGTGTAATCATTTCTTAAAATATTATAAAATAATTAATAACGCTTTAATTCAAAATGCATTTTCAGTATAGTGGTTAAAGAAACAGAAATGTTTAGAAATAATCATAAATAGAAAGAGTATTTTTTGCTGCTGTTTTATTTATTATACTTTGAGTTGTTTTCAGGTGGTGAGTGGATTGTATTCGATTCTCTCTTCTCTAATTGAATTGACCGGTGTTCTACGAAATAAAAGATGCTCCGCTAAAAGTTCTGTAAATTATACATTTAAGAATAAAACAAATAATTGAAAGTTTTCATACCGGCAAATTTACTGGCGGACTTTTTATGCAACACAGCTATTAATTTTTAAGTGAAGAAATACGGTGTTTACTCTGTTATTACGCTAGTGACTGACGAACAATGTGTTCCAACAAATGAAAAAACAATGCTTTTAGCAAAAAACTAGACGATATCAAGTGAAAAGCTTACTGTTTCTTTAAAAATGTGAATGTAATGTTTTTTTTCAGTGATACAGTTCCCAAAACTACTAACATAATCTGGATTGCAGGCCATTTTATATCTTAGTGTTGCAGTTGAAAGCCTATAATTCTGACTCAAAACTTGCAGTTGGCTAAATACTGAAATATTAAATGATTTCATGCAAAATTTGAATACTTTCAAACTCGAGCTGAACTGACTTTCACTTCAGACTGAGTTTCAAATAGGGTCAATTACATTTAAGTTCATCGAAATTTCTGAAATTACAAAAAAATTATAAATTATTACGAAAGTTAGAGATAATGTATTAATAATTTTAATATACGCATCCTTATGATGATTTTTTTTTTCAACGAGATATTACTCGAGTGTTCACATAATAACTTGTTTTATTCTATAGTTTGAAAACATATGAGACATTTAGTATTGTGTAAAGTACTTAAAAAAAGAATAGACACACATTGAACAATTTTTCACGTTATGTACAGTATATAATTATAAGAAACAAAATACTGCATTAATTTAGGTGCATTTATATACTGCAATTAATATACTGCAAGAGTTCTCAGCATTGTTAGAAGGATTTGTGTGCTTGCTTTTAATCAATAATGAAACTAGTTGAATTAATTTATTGTAATAGCAGTGTTTTGTTATATATTAACTTTTAATGCAAACAATGTACAATAACTGCCAATACTGTAAACAAATAATTGACGGTACCGAATGAAGTAAGAAAATACTAATGAAAATAATTCGAAGAAATTAATTGTATTATGCGTTTTAATTCTTTAAACATTTAATTACATTAAGATGTTTGTTTGTGTATATATCAGGTTATATATGTATTTGTGTATATATATAAACTGCATTGATTGTGTTTTGTTTTAGACGATATCTAAAAGCTTTGCGCAGAGGCGATATCGTTACTAATGAGGTTTTGACTGAAATGCGATTATTGCTAGTTGTGGTGTGTCCTGACAGCGAAGGTGTTGGTGACTTTTTGGTAGAGCTGTTCTGAAGAAAGTTTGTATGGAAGTTTTAAAAAATAATGTCAATTATTAAAAATATTATAAGTCAAGTGGGTCCACTAACTTTGAATTTAATAACAATTCTGCTAATTAATCAGTTAGTAGAATTGTTAGGAAAAGATTATTTATCCAAAGAAGAAATGAGAGAAACTACGGGTGCTACGAAAAACACTACCATTAAGGACTTATTTGAACCAACAAAAAACTTAGGATATCTAAGTGAGAATGAACCCAGATACTCATTAAAATCGATTTACGAATTGATTCAGGAGAAGTTTGACCTAGGAGATTCAAACAATTAAATCTGAAATCAGTTGTATGAAAGAAGATAATGCCAAGATGAAAGATGAAATGAAGAACATTGTACATAAAATTCACACATTATACGAAAAGACTAAATCCAACGCTAATTTAAAAGGTATGTTCGAATTTGAACTTGATAAAATACTAAACGGAAATACCAGAAAAAATCTAGTTATCGTGAATTTTCCTTTTAAAACCTCTGAGGGTGTAGAAGAACTCAAAAAATTTAAAAATGAAGATTTGGATTTAAATAATACTGTACTTGAGGGTTTAGTTCACTTAAAAAAGAATACAAATAATCAAATATTAAAAATTATAATGGAAACGGTCAAAGACAAAAATCTAATTCTTAAAAAAATTTGGAGAATGAGATTGAAAATGGATGACTAGAAGAAAAAAATAATAATAAAAACGGATTTATGTTATCGCTCCAGAATTAAAAGAAAGCAATTACTCCAAAAGATTAAGTCAGAGAATTCAGACGGCAATAGATTTCGAGTAATAGACGACTACCATATTAAAGATAATTTAATGTATACATACGATATTAATACAAGAGAGATCATATTAATTAATCATTTTTTAAGATTAGCGACAAAACAAACTTAGATAAATTAATAGAAAATACTAATATAAAGCACGAAAATTATCGAAGGAAAAAGTTGACGTTAAATAATAATAATAATAATAATAATAATGTAATGTATACATACGATATTAATACAAGAGAGATCATATTAATTAATCATTTTTTAGGATTAGCAACAAAACAAACTTAGATAAATTAATAGAAAATACTAATATAAAGCACGAAAATTATCGAAGGAAAAAGTTGACGTTAAATAATAATAATAATAATAATAATAATGAAGATAATTCGTCTATTATAAATAATAATTTTTGAGGCGATTGATATAGATTGGTCGAATTATGAAAGTAATAACTTGAAGATAAGTGTCTGCAATATCCAAGGTTTAAGAGAAAAAATGCATAAATCGTCGGTGAGAAAATTCCTAAATTCAAACGAAATCGTTGGTATCACAGAAACATAGAGTCTCAACTTCAGTACGATTGAAGAAAATTATTTAAAACAAGAGAATAATGAGTAAGGCTCTTCGTAAAAGTAAATTTGGCCGTTTATCAAGTGGGATCCTGTTGCTAATTAAGAAGAAATTTGGAGTCATTCTTTGTCAGTATACTCTAGAATACTTTATAGTCGTTATAATAAAAGTTGATAATGAAATTAAAACTATATGGAATTATCCATATTTGGGTCTAGTAGTAATGTACTGTACCTCCCATCATTAATTGATAAGAAATCCATATTACAAGAAGTACAGTTTTATTTAAATAGATAGTCCTTTTTGTTCCAAATATGGCTGATTGGAGGAGATCTTAATGCACGTATTGGCGAAAATTCTGATACAAATGTTTTTCAGAATTATGATAATATTAACAACAGAATACTATCGAAAGATAAATAACTAAATACAGCCGGTAAAATTCTCTTGGACTTTGTACAAGACAATCAGTTTATTATCTTAAATGGTAGAATGAAAGGCGATGTTCCTGCAGAATTCACGTTTATATCTCGAAATAGAAAGTCAATTATAGATTATTTAAAAAATATAGACGATTCTATAAACAAAGATATAAGAACGAATGGTTCGATAACACTTGTTATACCTATAAAATAAAAAAACAAAAGAGTTTGCAAGCCTTTAGAAAAACCAGTACAAAAGAATCAGTTAAAAATACGTACAAAATAAGAAAACTTATAATAACTTAATCAAAGCAAAAAAAAATTTATATTTTTCAAATATTAGTAAGAAATTAATAGAAGCAAAAGATTCAAGAATATTTTGAATGATAATCAATAATTTTAGAAAAAAAACTTGAAATATAATATACAGAGTAGAGTAGACTACGATAAATAGGTCATATATTTTGAAAAGTCCACAGAAAACTATTTGTGTAATCGGAGAAAAACATATACGGAAGTTGGGACAATTCATCAGATAAACCAAGACCAGATAATTAAGGTAAAAGAAGTTCAGAAATGTATACATAGATTGAAAGATAAATCTACACCTGGATCAGATATTATCCCCAATTCACTTATTAAACTATTTCCAACATAAGTAATTCATTATTTAACCAGACTATTCAACAAATTATATACGTATAGTTTAATACCAGATAAATGGAATGAAATCATACTTACAATGATATTTAAACAAGGCAATAGAGATGAACCATAGAATTATAGACCAAGCGCATTGCTGTCGGGCTTCCGGAAAATATTTACCGCAATTTTAGCTGATAAATTCAAGAGTTGGATTGAAAAAAATAACTATAGAAATCCAACACAATATGCATTCGTAGATAAAGGAGGTACGCAAACAGCTCTTTTCGTCCTATTGACAACAATCCAACTACAATTGCTTAAGAAAACACACAAGGTCTTTGCGATCTTTTTAGACTTGGAAAAATCATACGACTCGATTAGTATAGGAGATTTACAGAGCAAATTGGAGATATAATGCAAGTAACCATCTAATAAAAATAATAGGAAATCTATTCGGGAAATACGAGACGATTATCAAACAACATAAAAATGTCTGGCCGCCTTTTACAACGAATAGAGGATTGTTGCAGGGTGATCCGTTTTCACCAAACCTTTTTAATTTTCATCTGTTCAATTTGAATAATTGTTTTGAAAGAGAAGAAGGTGAAATCTACATTGATTATGTAAGCATACATTCAATAACATACACAGATGATATTGTGTATCATCTGTGTATATTATTACCTGTTTATGTTATTATCTGTGTACGGTTTTATTAGCACCGACAGCTGCGGCACTGCGTAGAAAAATTCAACAAATATCTGAATACCTGGAAAAACTAAAAGTAAAAATAAATCCGAAAAAGTCAGTAATAATGATTTTTAGAAACGGTAGTAATTTACCTAAAAAGCACATGTCGTTCTACATTAAGAAAGAAGAAGTGAAAATAGTAAACGAAGTTAAATTTTAGTAATAATATTTACACCTAATTTATCATTAGAGAAACATTATAAGAGTACAATAAACAAGGGAAAAAACTTAATTAATAATTTAATAGTATTATTTTGTAAAATCATAATGAAAAACGTGCGCACACAATTTCAGCTATTCAATTCAGTTGTAATGAATTCAATTGGTTATGCTTCCCCAATTTGGAGCATAGGTAAAATTGATGCATTAGAAAAAATACAAAATATATTCATTCGTAGAATATTCCAATTAGAATACAATATCTCAGGCAGTGCGCTACGACTAGAAATTAATAGATACAAACTAAATACAATATTGATAAAAAGATATATTAAATGGCTTAAAAAAATAGTTACTTCTGAAGACTTAACAACAAAAACACTGTATTTACTATATGAAAAATCAAGAGATACTGATTTTAATCGTAACTTGATTCTACAACTATCGAAGATTTTAATTAAATACATATGGTTTTTCTATAGAATTATTTTTGGATCAGACAAACAGTTTTGAACAACAAAGTAAGTTATTAATATATAGAGTAACGGAATATTCCATCGTAAAAGATATCGAAGACATTTAAAAAAGAACAAATAGAAATTGGTACAAAATAATTTTAAACTATCGATTAATCAATGATTATTTGCTAACAAACCTTGCATTTAATGTTAAAAAAATTCTTTATACAATTAAGATTAAATCAAAACGGTATAATGTTGGGAAATAAATACATAAAATATGCGCAGTCCAAATGCTCAAATTGTGATAAACCATTATCAAGAATACACATTTTTAGTAAATGCAATAATGAAAACGACAATGCTCAAAATTCTGACATTAAGCCAATAGTTAACTGGACTAACGAGATAGATATGTAAAAAATGTTAGACAAAGCAAATGTTGATACTATCTTTAATCTTTATAATTATATGAGGAAATTTTTCAAACAATAAACGGTTAATTAAAAACCTAAACGAAAAAATTTATGTTAGATATAAAGAAAAAAATTATATGTAATGAAATTATAGATTGTAAAGGTATAATTACTTATGTTTAAATAGCACGTCTCTGTAACAGGCGAATGCCTAATACGTTAAAATAAATGATGATAATGGTAATTATGATGATGATATTATCTAAAGTAGAGAGCACGATAATAACCTTTTATTAATTGTTATAGTCAATAGAATAGTACTAAAAAAGTTTCACTGTAAAAATAAAAGTAATAATAAAAAGTTTTAAAGCTGTATTTTTTATACTTTTAATACATTTTAATCTCGTATGTTTCGTTCTACTTTACTTTACGAAAGTATAATAGGCAGAGCAACGTTTCTTGTGTAAATCTAATTACTAAAGAAACACATGTAATGTAAACTAGCAAATCCTTCAAGTTTTGAAATTTAAATATTTATAGATTTTTTAAAAAAATACTTGAAATTAATGTTGTATTTCTAACCAATATTTAAATATGCCCTGGACCTTACTCAGTCTATTAGCAATATAAAGAATATCACAGAGATGACATTTACTATTTCAATATTTCCAAAGTGTATTTTACTAAATCTGTGACATATTTTGATACCAAAGACTTTGATTTAATAGCTGTTTGATAAACTTCCAAACTGTAACTCGAAGTAAATCTTGACTTTCAGTAGGAGAAATCCTTTATCACACAGAAATCGTATTGCTAGATAACTGCAACCATTTATTTCTATTATAGAAATTTTCGATTTAGATGCGTCGGAAACATGCAATTGTCGAAGAAATAGGTCAAGAAAAAACTAAAGGTCTTACAATATTTACAAAAATTTACCGAAAATATTTTTGGACAATGGTTCTATTGTTTACAACAATGAAAACAATGATAATGACATTTGAGGATGTTCACACTTTATAATAAAAAACAGGCGACTTACTTGAAATAAAAGTTTTAATTTTGTGAAATTTTTTAATTTTTTCAATTTCGATGTTGATATATTTTTATTTATAACTAGCTGCAAGATCCTGCTTCGCTGGGTTTTTATTTTATGTAATATAGTTTTTTTTATATATATAAAACATTGTTTTCTAAGTAATCTAGAATCTAGCTGCAAGGACCCGCTTCGCTGGGCAAAAAGTAACAATAGTGAAGATTAAGATAATTACATTATAGCTAATCTTACCCGTTTTCACAGAATGCAGGAATTAGGTCCCCCGTTTCCAGACTAATTAGAGAATTTTTACGTTTAGTCAAACGAACAAATTTCAACGTTTCTGGAACGATTTTAATCGTTTTATAATCGAACCAATTCGAATTTTATGTTCGAATTTAATTCGAACAAATTCGAACAAAACATTCGAAATAGAAAGCCACTTTCAACCACTTTCAGCCTCATATCTCCCGCACCCTTATAGCTATCGAGACGCAACCACCCCTATGCACGAATGGAGACTTGGGGCTACTACCACATACAAACACCATTCACGTGCGATGTGTAGTTTTGGCGGAAAAGTAAAATATAGGGACATACACGTCCATTTATATATATATATATAGATAGATATAGATATGGAATATAAATATGGAACAAATTTGATATACAGGTAGGCCTCCAACAACGCGGTAGATACGTTCCTTGAAAATACCGCGTTGTGGGAAATTGCGTTATAGGAGACACCAACTTAATACAAAAATAGATTCGGTTCTAAAAAGAGAAAAACTTTGCGTTTGAATGGTGTGTTTTTAATTTTTCAAACCAGGCATTGCTAGCCACGAATTTAACACTGGTTTCATCAGCTGACGACTGTCTCATTTGTTTTAAATAACAAATATTTTTAAGGCTTTAAGTAAAAGTGCAGTTTTATTTGAAAGCAACCGTTTCTTGTTCATATCTTCTACCCATAATATTAGCGCTTTTTCCATTTTTTCCATTATAGGTGCTCTCGGATGAGCAACATTTTTCGCAAGAATAGATGATCCGGGTGCGACCAAATTTCTGATTTTTTCTCCCGACCGAATCGTGGGCTCATTTAAATTAAAATACCTACCGATATCAGCTATCCGCTCTTGATATTTAATTCGATTCAAAATTTCTATCTTTGAAGAGTTATAAATTTCCTTTTTAACGACGGTCCTTTTTTATTCGGCATTGTTATGGCTAAAATTTTTTCAAGCAGTTTTGTGGACAGTAAAACTCGCAAAAAATAACTTATCTTCACTATGTTGTTAAAAATATACACTCAATAGAAGTTTATACTGTATTTTGGACCATTTCTGCGGTCCCCACTTATTGAAAGAGTATAAATGATCGAAAATTTAGTGTTATATTTGAGTTTTTACGGTAACTGACGGACATCTGTCTAGAAACCGGTCTTTCCCTGAAACTTTGAACGGAATAACATGCCAACGTCAACAAACAGCTGTTTTCAAAGACTTTTAGCTTAGTATGCCGAACTGCGGCTCGTATCACGTGATCCGTTGCGATTTTTATGTTATGTGAAGGTAATTCGTTTCTACCGCCTAATACCGTAAACCGCGTTGTAAAAGAACCGTGTTGTAAGAAAATTTCCTCATTTTTCCAACCGCGTTGGAGCGAAAACGCGTTGTAAAGGTACCGCGTTGTAGGAGGCCTACATGTATTTGTCAAAAATCTAAGCTAGAACCGATAAATGTGTTGTTTTCTAAAACTCTTGAAAAACGACATTTTTACATAAGTGTTGAAACACGTAAATTAGCGTAGAAAAATTTTCAAATATTTTATTGTTTTTTTTATTTTTTAGTTATTAAAGATTTAACGGCATTAAAGTACCTATTATATACGTAAACCAAAGCACTAAGTACATACAAATATTGTTTACTCGTAAGTATTTTGGAAAATAAAGTTTGAGATTTGTTTGTGAATAGTCTAAAACTTTGACGCCCATCGTTCTTTTATTTGTTGTTTATTTTATAATTCGGAAATGCAATTCATCTATTCCCGTGCATTAATAATTTCAATAATATTCGAAACACTATAATAGGTATTGGAATTTCGAATACGAATCGATATACCTGACTCCAGTAATACATATTAGCATAATACTACGATATGGAAAATTGTGGGATGTGTATCAAATATCACAGAGTACTGTATTTAAGTTTTTCTTATTCGAAATAATCCAGTATACTTTAGATATGATGGTTGCCTTATTCCATTTGACTACAGATCTTGGTGTTTGCGCCATTTGAGACAAAATTGTTGCATTCGACTCGTTTCTGTTATTATGACTGTGCTCCTTAATACTAAGTCTCAAACTCCTGGTGGTTACTCCAATATAGTCTTTATTAATGCTCAATTACATATTTTCATAAGGAATTCTATAAACCGCTGCTTTTTCCTTTGGCATTATAGCATCCTTATCATTTCTTAGGATTTTGTATAAATTAGGGGACCTTTTTATAAGCATTATCGAATTTTTTCTACGAGCAATCTTTTTCATAACCTCTTTCCTAACCTTACATAGCGTTACAGAAACCTCGGTCCTTTCGGCCCTAAAACAATTTTTTTTTTTCAATTTTTGTATGTTTTTTAGGTCTTTAAATTTTTGCAAAAATTTTTTACCTGTGCCAAACAATTTTATCGCGATTTTAATTTACCTTTAATGACGCACGATTAACGCTTAATTGTTTTTTAATGGGATTTTTTTTTATCAAATTTTATTCATCGTTCTAAAGTTCTAGTGCACGGATTTTACTTCGGTAAAGTTATTTATAGCTACTGTCTGATATCAAACACGCCCTCCAATAGGTTTTTAATTTTTTAATTAATATATTTCATTATATATACGTTTAATTAAATCGGGGAGGGGGTCGGAAATCGCAATAAAAATTTTAATTTTTTAAAAATATTGAAAAATATACACCCAGGTAGTATTCACCCTACTATAAACCCTTCGCGTCCTGTATCTTTTATGAGAATGTCTCGGTAAATCCAACACCAGCTGTTCTCAAGGTCATCCAACTGTAAACACAGTGACTCATCAGTGTCAAATTTCGCAGAAAGGCGTAACAATGGAAAATATAGTTTGAAGCTTTTTTTTTTAAATTAACGCATTTCGTTCGTTTTTTCAGGTTTAAGTATTTTTTATGTTTAATTATAATGTAATTAAAAATTGATCGGGAATCAAGCGGATAATAAATAGTTTTTGGCAGGTCAAGAAAATGTATTCAATCAAAAGAAATCTCAACAAAATGTAATTCCCTCTATTACAAAAAGTACTGTTTAAAACTATATTTTATTGTTTCTTAAAGTTTTATAGAATATATATTACTGATGCATTTGATAACAGATAAATTTATAATTACTTTAACATTTTTGCACATAGTCTGCCACTTAATACAAAATTGCATCAACGGGTGTTGATGAATTTTGCAAAAAAAATTAATAAGTTTTTTATAGGGAATACGAAAAATTACACTATACTCCTTTGTTACGATAAAATACAAAATTAAGATTGCTTTTCATACATCTGATGAATGTAATTACGAAAACGACCTCCTTGAAAACTGTCTAGTAATGTCTGAACTGGTGTTTCTACGTTACAAAAGCACTATTACTTTTTCAAATCTGTAATATATAAGAAAAGGAAAGTGTGACGAGTGCTGAAAAACCCTTTCTTAAGATTTTTACATTATGCAAAAAATTCAATTTTTTCTGTGTATGGATTTTAGTGTATCTGTGTTCAAAGACTACGATTTTAATCACACAATTTAAAGTTTCATAACTCCTGCAGCTTTAGTCCAAAATTTCTTAAATGTTGCAGAAAGGCTTCTGTACTAGGGAATTAATACTATTAAAATTTAGTAGTTCGAATAATTGAGGTATATAAAGGATGTTGTGTGTAATATGCTAAGTATGTCACATATAATAAAAATTCTACTTTTCAATTCTATTTACAAATATTTATTAAACTAATTCTTACTTGTAAGATTACGTTTTTTGCCACTTTTTTAAATTATATAAAAATAATTTTAAATAAAACGTCACTACAGACCTTGCCAAACGCAGTTTAAAATGTTGTTACCTTGAAAGTGAAGCAACTCCTTTTTCGATTTTTCATATGTGCATCAGAAACTTTAAAATCTTGTCGTAGAATTAAGTGTAAGTAGTATATTAATTCAATCTCAAACTATATAGATGTACACAAAAAGAATAGCGAGTACACTATAGACAGCTTATGCAGTTTCTCATTTTTGCTTTACGATAAAATGTACTACCTGATATAAATTTAGATAAAAATAATGTATTGTCTGTTTGTACTTTAGTATAGCATATTATAAGAAAATTTGTTAATGCCACACTTGTAAAGAATTCACGTCCATCGCATCAGAATACTCTATTTCATGCATAAATCTGTCGCAGATATACAGTATACCCCTTATAAAACAGGTTCATATAATGTGGATTCGTAAATCACGGGGAAAAAATTGCGATTGTATTCGTATAAGGACGCTAAAAGAGACACGTATAACGCGGTAAAACGTCATCGCCGACTCGTATAGTGACAGGATTAGTCGAATCTAGAATAATAACAGATATTGCACAAACCGTTGAGTTTGAACGAGCAGCGGACCTACTAAAAACCATTTATTATTTAACGGCCATAAAAATTATATTTACATTAATAATATCTTCAAAGTTCAGCAAATTTGTCGCAGAAAGAAAATTTATCAGGAAGCACGTGCCTGCCGTTCAATGCATCGCTTCGCGACGAAAACAAGCTTAAACAATGGCGTCGTCGAACGGTGCATACTTGGTAACTAAACTTACAATTATTTGCTTATAGCATACTTTATATAGATTATTCCTAAAAATTATACGTGTTTTGGAAATGTTGATAGAAATTAGTCTAGAATCAATTAATTTTATGGAAGAAAATTTTTCAAACAGCCGTAGTCCTAAACTGCATACGTGCCAGGCAGTAATTGGCTTATGTATTTAAGGATTCCTACAACGTGAAATTCTTATAAAGTGGAACGTATCTACCGCATTATAGGGGGTGGTCAACTGTTTTTAAATACAACGTTATTGTTTCATATTCTACATATTTCTCTGTAAAATAATTACAAGAATAATATGTAAATGATATAAATTTTATTCTTTAAAAGATATTTCAAATATTCAAATAATATAATACAACCGAAACACAAATGGTATGTTTGAGACTACTAAAATATAAAATTTAATAAAATAACAATTACTGATGATTCTAAAATATTATCCTTATTATTTTAACAACTCTAGAGATGTTAGAAATGCTTAATTTTTAATAAATAATTGAATTTATAACATCCATCTCACAAATAAAGTAGTAAATGAAAAATTTATTAAAACGTTACAAATCAGAAGCTGTTTTTAAGACATTCCATGGTAAACAAAATTTTAGCTTATAATGCAAGTCTGTGCAGGTAACTTTTTTTTTTCAAATTTATAGCATTACTTTTATTTCATTAACACTATTATAATTGTTAGAACCTAACGATTCAAAAGGCAAAGTTCATAAGAGCCAAATGTCAATTTATTCACTATCAGATGTCTTCAACAAATTTACATAAAAGCTGTCAGGAGACATTCAGAAAACTTTCTAGTTGGATGAAAAACAGTTGAACTTCGTTCATGTACGATATTAAAACAACAATAACCGGTTTATTAAGAATTTGCGAGTGTTTATCGCTTTAGTTATTTCTTATGCCTATTTAAAAAATATTTGTAGTTATTATCAAAACAAAAAATAAAAATAAATACAAGTTTAATGTATAATTAAGCAAGGAATAGAGTAAATGTTTTATAAAATTATAACGTAAAATATTTCAACACGAACTTATATACTAATTTGAATTGGT
Source organism: Centruroides sculpturatus (assembly GCF_000671375.1). Classification (NCBI taxonomy): domain Eukaryota; kingdom Metazoa; phylum Arthropoda; class Arachnida; order Scorpiones; family Buthidae; genus Centruroides; species Centruroides sculpturatus. Next base: position 142,356 of record NW_019384450.1, on the reverse strand, counting down.
CAAAGATCTTATTATCACGTAATAAAACTCTTAATTATTACGATATTAAACAAACAAAAAGTGTATAAATTATGCTACTCATCCCTATTCTTTCATCTGGCGTCAGTAAGAGAAATGTCGAGAGAAAATTCCAAGTTTAGGCATCGTTAACTAAAAAATAATATTTTTGTAAAAATCTAAAAAACACTTTTATAAGAAAAAAGATAATGACTTACGCAATCGATTTTTTACTTTTAAGTGTATTTATTATTATTATTATTATTTTCAAAGATTGTCTTTTACTAGCAATAAAAATATTATTTACTCTACTGAAATGATGTCACAGTATATTTATTTAAAAAACAAACAGTCGACTATTTGTTTTTAATCGATGTAAGTCTTCACTCGAAAAGAGAAAAATATTTAGTCTACACTAAATATCTANTGAATTGGTCAAAGATCTTATTATCACGTAATAAAACTCTTAATTATTACGATATTAAACAAACAAAAAGTGTATAAATTATGCTACTCATCCCTATTCTTTCATCTGGCGTCAGTAAGAGAAATGTCGAGAGAAAATTCCAAGTTTAGGCATCGTTAACTAAAAAATAATATTTTTGTAAAAATCTAAAAAACACTTTTATAAGAAAAAAGATAATGACTTACGCAATCGATTTTTTACTTTTAAGTGTATTTATTATTATTATTATTATTTTCAAAGATTGTCTTTTACTAGCAATAAAAATATTATTTACTCTACTGAAATGATGTCACAGTATATTTATTTAAAAAACAAAGAGTCGACTATTTGTTTTTAATCGATGTAAGTCTTCACGCAAAAAAAAAAATATTTAGTCTACACTAAATATCTAGATTATAACAGAAAATATTTTTTTATTTGCATGGAATGTTCAGAAAGTAAATTTAAATTAACGTACTTTAAGCCCTATAAGATGCACCTCTGTATTGACGCATCGCACTTTTCACATCAAATAATTGAAAGATGAATATTTTTTAATGTATAAGACTAGTTCTAATTTACAGATCAATTTTATCGCATCTTATGAAAGAAAAATGCTCTATATTTTATAGAAATAAAAATGAGAATTAGTTTGTGACAAAACACAAAATTTATATAAAGCATATAATTTTATTTTCACTGTAAATTATGGCCATTATTTAGTCTGTAAAATGGTTAGTACAGATGTCAATGCTCAACGATGCCCGTTAATTAAACGGAAAACGGTAAGGCTTTTAACTGGATCCGCTATTTGTTGACGTCATTTTCCACGACTCTTACTTTTACTTCTTTCAATCCCTCTAAACTGAACTTCATCCTATAGCGAGAACGTTTACTTTCTTCTTAAGAAAGAAATTAAAGTTTAACGTTATTTATTGAAAATTCGATAAATCAAAGACCGAAATCATTTCGTATTTTATCTATAATAATATTTGTTATATTCCCTTTAATTGAATATTATTTTATAAAAAAATAAACTATTCGGTGAGTAGTTTTCGATATAAATTTCTAACTTTTACGATAAAGTATTTTATTACAGTTATTGCTTATCTACAGATACGTTCACATGCTTTCGATTTTTTAGAATAATATTAGTTCTGAAGAATTGAAAGAATTCTATTTGGAATTATTGCTTTAAAACAATATATACAAATTATTACATTATTTAAATAAAATTTATAAATTACTCGTTTAAAATAGTAAGAAAATAGCAATTTTAGGCTGGATCTTGTCTTCTTTTCTTATAAAAAAAACAAAAGATTTCTTTTATATTTTTATTTTTCTATATATTGTTCAGAGTTTAGTAATTGCCAAACTAGCAATTAACATTTCTAGCAGGTAGGCCCGGAGTTGTTCGGTCAAAAGTAACGATAGCGAAGATTAAAATTATTACGTTATAGTCAACTGTAGCCGTTTCCACAAAATGCAAGAATTGGGTCCCCCTGTTTCCAGATTGATTAAAGAATTTTTAGATGAGTCTAAAAATATGTTCGATTACCCGCAAAAACGAAAAAGACTGCATCTGCGTCTTGCATGTCGCTTTCTCTAAACTATTCGATTGTTACATACACTTTCATTGTTACTTGTCACTTCAATTGACACTTGTCACTTCCATTGACACTTGTCACTTTCATTGTTACTTGTTTCTTCCATTGTTACATAACAGATCCATTGTTGATGGAAGTGTTATACCTAAATCCTGTCCATCCGCCTCGAAGGGATTTTTAAATATCTCTTCTTATTATGCGTTTTCGTGACGTACTTTAACTGTGTACCAAATTTCAACTTTTAAATCCTAACCGTTTGGGCTCTGCGCATATTATTATTATTATCATTATCATTATCAAACCGACTCGATGATATATACACTGATTACACTGAACCTGGCGATAATGTTTTTTAAAGCGATAGAATAATTTACGTTCGGCTTCATTCTGCGGACGTCTATTTAAATTCTACATTATTGTTTTGTATCTAACATATTTCGTTGTAGAATAATGATAACAATTAAATGTAAACAGTAGTGTTTTCATTTTTTAGAAGATATTTTAAATTACTAAATAGCATAATATACCAGAAACTCAGCTTAAATTACAAAACTACTGCAATGCTAAACATAAAAGCTTTAGCATTGATGATTCTAAATTATTAATATTATTTTTTAAATCGACGTATACATTTTACAAATACTTTATACATATTAAACAATTAAAACTTTTCATCACTAGAATTAATTAGTTAATAAAATGCTCAGTAAAGAACACAGAAAATACAATTGTTTTCATTAAAATAACTGTTAACAGAAAAAAAGTAATAAACTTTTATTAATGAATTCGACTTTACGTAAACTAGATATCGATAATAAAAGTGAAGTATTGCTAATAAAAGTAAACCTTTCTTATCTTCACTGTCTACATACACCATTTCAGTGTTGTAAGGTAGTCTCTTCAATGGAATTTTCCATTGAAGAATTAATCTTCTATTAGAGCATTGTTTCAACCTCTTTTTATCACTCGCACTTTTGAACTTATAATTAAAATTTCGCAGCAGAAGTACGGGGTTACAAATGCTTATTTAAAGTTAGTAAATATTCTATCGATATGTTATACTGTATATCGTTAATTAATATACTAAATTGCATGACCATAAATATATTGCCCACCAGTGACAAAGCAATTCTGTTTCCTCAATACTGAAAGTTCGATCGTGGGTTTGCACCTGGCCTGCATGGTCTGGAAACCTGAAATTTTCTGTTTGTTTTCTTACATCTAGAACGTTTGTATAAGGCCAGTGAGCATTAAAAACACCACCAGAAAGGCATCTTCCTAGACAGATTGACTAAGAGTTGTGTTGCCATAACTCAATGAAAGATAATAAACTGTAAAAATACGAAAAATATTTACTGTTATATAAACGATATAATTAAGAAAAATTTACAACGATATAATGTAAATAAGTAATTTTGTCATTTATTACGTTATCTGTAACTGTCGTATAATTATCAAAGTAGATATAGTGTAATAAAGTGTAATTGAGATTCAGATAATAAGTGAAGTATTTTTTAAGTATATTTATCTAAACTCTATATTTTACTAATTGAAATTAGAAACAAGAAATTTCATCACAATTTAGAAATCAGAATGGTTAAAATATATAAAAGTTAGGAAAATGCGTCATAAATATAATGGTAAGCAGAAACTTAATTTTTAATGTTTCAGGAAAATGCCAAACGAGTTAAGAGTAATTAATTAAAATAATATGACATTTATATACTGTATTTTAATTGTAACTCATTGTTTTCCCAGCTATGTTAAATGAAATCTTACAGACTAATTTTCTACAGGAAGTAATCATGTGTATTGTATTTATGATACAAGTAATATGAACAAATTATGAATTCCGTTATATTACGAAAATTTTAAATTAAAATAAATATTATCTAAATATATAAAATTAGTTGTCCTGACTAACTGAGTCACTGATTGATTGATTCATCATCGCCCAGAGCAAACCGCTGAACTTAAAAAAATGAAATTTGGTACACAGTTAGAGTACGTCATGAAAACGCACACTAAGAAGGTATTTTTCAAAATTCCCCCAAGGGGGGAGAGGGATAGGATTAAGGCTTAACCGGAAAAACGGCTTCTACTGCAGTATTTTAGATGCGATTTTTTGTTTTTATCTGCGTTTTAGTAGGGTACGCCATGGCCATGCACAATAAGAACAGATTTTTCGAAATTCTCCTGCGGGCGAGAGAGGAAGAGGTTTAAGTCTTCATCTAGTATTTAGGTATATTAAATTAATAACATTTCAGACATTGTTATAAATATTTTTATCTATTTCGATTTTAAAAATGTTCAAACTGTTTTAAATTCGAATTTGTTATTGCATATTGGTTCGATTATAGAACGATTGTAAACGTTCCAGAAAATTGATCAAATTGAAAATAGCTCGTTTGATTCTCGGCAATTTTCATCATTTTCAGCGGTAGGTGTTATGTAACAATTACTATGGTTGTTGAAATACTGAATATAAATGGGGTTTGCTTGCAAAATCCGCGCGGGCAAAGCCGATGGTAACAGCTAGTAAGTATATAGTAAAGTTTTTCCAGCGATGTTAAATGAAATCTTCCAGACTAATTTTCTGCTGGAAATAATCATGTGTATTGTATTCATAATACAAGTGATATGAACAAATTATAAATTCCGTTATATTACAAACATTTTAAATTAAAATAAATATTTATAAGTATATATTACTCTAATATAAAAAAATCGCGTATTCTCTCGTATTAGTGTGAATTACTTTTATATTAATCTTGGTAAAACACAAATTCAGTCATTACAACTAACTATTCAGCTTAGAGTTCTGTTTGTTAAAATAATATATAATATTTTCGATATTAAAAAAAAATTCACATGATAAATTGATTATAATATTGTAAAAAACGAAATTAGAGTTTTACTGATTTTTAAGATATTTAATTATAGAAATAGTAATATGTTCAAATATGTGTTTACTGTTGTGTTTTAAAATTAATTGTTCGTCCTTGCTGGCAGACACGGCGTTGTTATTGCAGCCAAAACATAAAATGTTGCTTTACAGACTATCGAACAATTTTAGATTAATTAATGTAAAGAGAGATAAACAGTGACATTTATAATAATAATAAAATCACTAGCAATTGTTGAAAATTATTGAAAATTGCGATTCAGAAGTACTTTCGATATTATCATCTAATTTTCGGAATTAATTTATTTCTATTAAGTAAAATATTCGTTAGAAGCGAAGTTGAGAATAAATAAAAACAAGGTTTATATCATATAATACAATCAAGACGGGTTAATAATGATAAAATAATGATAAACGCAGAGCTCAAACGGTTTAGAATTGAAATTTTTCACACAGTATCGGTACGTCAGGAGTATATACTGTGTGAGGATCCGAATTCGGATGTGTTTATATCATTTCATTATAAGATCACATCGTAGTCATACTTTCATTCCACGGTGTCATAAGATCACAGTGTAGCTATACTTTCGTTCAACAACTATCAACTGTTACACCTGGAAGTTAAACATCTTTTAAATTCTCAGGCCTTTAAAGACGCTTTCTCATCACCTTTCGACCTAATATCGCGATTTTAACAATTCAACATTAGACAAGAACAACAAAGTGAGTCAGTCGTCGCCAGTTCTTCCATCGGATTACTACTACGTATTCTATGCACTCATTTGGATACCTCTTCGCTTTTGATATCAAGAATCGTTTAATATCAAGAATCGCCTAATATCGAAGAAACTATTGGACTTAACACTACCTTCCCGAACTTTCTTTCTTACCGACTGGATCCAGATCAAGATATCGAAAAGGTATTTATCGCCACGCGTATGAATTGTAAACTCTCTCTCTCGAGAACGCTCAGTTAACTTTACTATCGAACTTTACTATCAACATATTGTAAGATATGTATTCCTTATCATTACCTATTAAACATTTGTTACGTTAAAAAGCGACTGAGTAATTCACTTCCGGTGCGCTGTCTGTCCTTACATCCCAACTCTCATCGCTCCGTTACGCGACCGCTCGCGTGATCTAAATAACGCGGCTTCCGTGTCCGCCGAGACGCGGTGGTGTCATCCTGACAGGGCACCAAAGAGGTGCCGACCCTTCGGTCACAGTGGTGTCAGAGCGGGATCTGATTTACTTAGAAATTAACTAAAATACGGGGAAACATGGAAACCCCAGGAGAAAGACCATCGCGCGGAGCAGAAGGACAAGCGCGTGGAGAGACAACCGGAAGTTCCGCGGGGGGCGGACTAGGCGGATTAGGGGCCCTTGTTCCTTTGATACCCTCCTTTGCTGGAGAAACAGATGGACTTAAGGTTACAGATTATCTAGCAGCCATAGATGAGATAGCTAAATTGACTAATTGGACTAAGGGTCAATGCTTAAGCGTAGCGAAACTAAAATTAACGGGGATAGCCAGAGATTACGCATGAAAAGATGAAAAAATGAAAGCAGCGGACACATACGATGAATTTAAGAAACTTATGATAAAACGATTCGAGGAGATTTCATACTCATTAATTTAAGATTGCAGAAATTTCATGCCTGTGTGCAAGCACGGAATGAAGACGTTCAAGCATACGCCGTGCGCTTGCAAACTTTAGCCTTCGAAACTGTTATAGAACATAAGAATGAGGACCCTGGAGAGGCAGCAATCATAAAACGATGTCAACAAAAAGAAGCAGATGAACGATTGAGGGTACAATTTTTTAGCGGGCTAAATGAGCGCTTAAAAAGACCGGTAATGTCGAGGGAACCGGACACATTTGATAAGGCAGTACGAGTTGCTATCAGTGAAGAAACTATAGACCAATTAACAGGAAGATCCATAGGGATAGTTCGAACTGTAAACAATCCCAATGATAATAAGGAAGAAGCTAGTGTTATAAATCAAAATCAATTAGAAGCAACCTTAAAATTCAAGAACAAATAAAACAATTAGGAACTTCAGAACGTGGTCGAGGAATTCCGCGACGTAACCCCTCACCATTTTGGCGTCCTAGAAATTATCAAGATTCACGACCACAATATCTATCTCGGAGAAGACTGGGCGACGACTCCCGAGACTCCCGAGGGGCCCGAGATTCAACTATGAGGAGAGCGAGGTTCGAGAATAAAGATCAACGGGAATCTATATATGATCCTCGATATAACACGGGGAATGTAACTAATATACCTAGAGGCCGAGCAAATTCCCGAATGCGAACAAATACATCTAACCGACCGGGTTATGGGCGAATTAATAAAGTGAATTGGAGGAAACTTAGAAGGAAACTTCAGGGACCCGGCTGACCTCCCTCGTTACTCTCGAACCTATAGAGAGAATAATCGGGTTCGTTATTTGATCGTAACGGACACCCCTCCAGAGAGAAGGGAGATACCTTTTTTATATCAACATCGAGGAAGAATTAAGTCATTAAATCAAGATTCAGAACCGAGTTTTTTCTGTAAAATTAACGGATATCCGGCTCGATTAGCGATCGATACCGGATCTAAAGTAACACTTTTATCTAAATCATTGGCTCAGAGAATAGCTCAATTTGAATGTAACAACAAACGGGGAAGGACACTGTTTCAAAGCGTTACAGGCCATGGAATAAAAACATACGGAGCAAAAGAATTCCAGTTTGAGATAGGACCTTTATGCTTCTGATATTCTTGTTATGTAGTAGATGATCAAATAACTAAACCTTGTGACGGGCTTCTTGGGAGAGACATTATTACAGCAGAAGGGCTCATGATTTGTTTAGCAAGGGAAAAATTAATTTTCCCAGAAGGAGAGGAGATCGATTTTCGGAGAAATCCGAAAGTAACGAATTCGACAATCTTAGCGCAAGTGGGTAAAAAACAAAACCGCAGAGGCACATATATCAATTTTAAAGCTTTCACAGTTCCTAATCGATGTAAAATCAACAAACCTCTTATTAACCCTACTCCTATTTCTTCTACACCCATATCAGTAGAACAATCGCAAGATGTGGTCTTGTTGGGAGATTGTAATCTTCCCCCAAGAGCAGAAATAGTCACTATGGCAAAAATCTCTGGAATAAAGGAGAAGGGCAAACTAGGAATTATAGAAGCACAATCACTTAGTCAAGAGGGAGTCATAAGCGCTGACATATTAGCCAAAACCCAAAAGGGAGGACAAGTGCCTGTCCGAATTACTAACCTCTCCACTCAGCCTAAGAAGTTAGCAAAGGGAGAATGTGTAGGCACCTTTGTAGAAGCGAGAGAAGACCGTACTTTCTCTCTGAATTCAGGCAATAAATCTTCTACTTCGAAACTCTCTAGAGAGAAATTTAGTCAGTTATTTGACTGGTCTCATATCTGGAAAGACAAGAAACAACCTTTATTAGATCTACTGTATAAATATCATTTTGTTTTTGCAACTCATTATTACGACCTGGGATATTGTCAAGTAGTAGAACATAAAATTGATACCGGAGACGCTTCTCTCATATATCAACCTCCATATCGCATCCCTTATGCCCAAAGAGAACAATTAAATAAAATCATCGATGACTTGTAAGACAATGGAATAATCACTCATTCTAAATCCCCATGGTCAGCTCCCGCATTATTGGTAAAGAAGAAGAAGCTAGGACAATGGCGTCTTGTAATTGATTATAGAAAATTAAATAAAATCACTAAAATAGGAACATGGGCGTATTCCGTGCCAAATCACATGAGTCTAACCATTAAATGTCCTTCTACAGGAAAGGAAGAAACTCCAGTAATAATCTCCAAAATAAACAACACCGGTATATTAACACTCCCGGAAGCCTGCATAGTATATCTCCCCGGAATTATTTTAACATCGCATTTCCAGAGGAAAACCGCTATTCAAATCGAAAATATCAGACACTTCCTCATTCCACCTATTGAAAATATCATAAATGAAACAGAACTAGAAATAATTCCCAGCCATCTCCTCAAAAAAGAACACACAACTTCGCCATCTGAGAGACAACCAGATTCCGACGTTTTACGAGCGGACCAATCTCTACATTCAATGGAACTCGATCTAGACCGACTTCTCTCGGCCCATCACAGTCAACACAGTTACCGTCTGACCTCTACCACTTCATCAATTGTTATCATTTTAAGTTCCATTTTTGCTACCTTAGGAGTAGGAGGCATCCTCATAATTATATATAAGGCCTGCCAAGCTTTTCGACCCCAGTTCCGCCGAGTTCGTCCCACCATAGAGTTACGTGAGGGAGCCCCTCACACTACGTCACAAACTCCCCTAGTCATTTCCACTTTTCCAGGAGACCGAACTCCTCCCTTAATGTAATCAAATCACCTCCTTCATCCTTATTCAGCGTGATCCAAATATCACACTTTATAATTTCTCATTATTTTTACATTTTATATCAAGTTAATAATATCTTTCTCATTTTTAATATTCTTTTCCTCATTATTAAATCATTCTCCTCATTATTAATATCAATTTTGCATTAACATAAGAATATAACGTTCCCCACCACCAATATAGCTATTTCTATACATGGATGTATATCATCACTTTTTGTTTTATTATCATTGTAACCATTAAATCGCATATTTACCTTGTGTAACTTAAATATCAATAATAAACATTTAGATTTACTCATATGTTTATATTATTGTAGTTTATTCTCACCGCGTTATCATAAGAAGAGAGAGAGAGTATTTAATATCTTAACTGTAAACTAAAAATATCAACACACGCGACTGTACGCAATGTATCTAATCTTAGGATTTTACGACTCTGTTAATATCTCATTGTCAATTTATAATATCTTTTAAATTAATTATATAACTTTATTGTAACCCTAAGAGAGAGAGAGAGAGAAAATCAATTATAACTGTTTAACTCAAAATCGATCTTGCCCATTGAGAACAAGCACGATTTTAGAAAGGCCAAGGTGATGTGAGGATCCGAATTCAAATGTGTTTATATCATTTCATCATAAGATCACATCGTAGTCATACTTTCATTCCACGGTGTCATAAAATCACAGTGTAGCTATACTTACGTTCAACAACTATCAACTGTTACACCTGTTACATNAATTTATAATATCTTTTAAATTAATTATATAACTTTATTGTAACCCTAAGAGAGAGAGAGAGAGAAAATCAATTATAACTGTTTAACTCAAAATCGATCTTGCCCATTGAGAACAAGCACGATTTTAGAAAGGCCAAGGTGATGTGAGGATCCGAATTCAAATGTGTTTATATCATTTCATCATAAGATCACATCGTAGTCATACTTTCATTCCACGGTGTCATAAAATCACAGTGTAGCTATACTTACGTTCAACAACTATCAACTGTTACACCTGTTACATCTGTTATCAACTGTTACAGCAGTTAAACATCTGCTAAGTTCTCAGGCGTAATAACGACGCTTTTTCAGCACCTTTCGACCTAATATCGCGATTTTAACAATTCAACATTAGACAAGAACAACAAAGTGAGTCAGTCGTCGCCAGTTCTTTCATCGGATTACTACTACGTATTCTATGCACTCATTTGGATACCTCTTCGCTTTTGATATCAAGAATCGTTTAATATCAAGAATCGCCTAATATCGAAGGAACTATTGGACTTAACACTACCTTCCCGAACTTTCTTTCTTACCGACTGGATCCAGATCAAGATATCGAAAAGGTATTTATCGCCACGCGTATGAATTGTAAACTCTCTCTCTCGAGAACGCTCAGTTAACTTTACTATCGAACTTTACTATCAACATATTGTAAGATATGTATTCCTTATCATTGCCTATTAAACATTTGTTACGTTAAAAAGCGACTGAGTAATTCACTTCCGGTGCGCTGTCTGTCCTTACATCTCAACTCTGATCGCTCCGTTACGCGACCGCTCGCGTGACTTAAATAATGCGGCTTCTGTTTCCGCCGAGACGCGGTGGTGTCATCCTGACAGGGCACCAAAGAAATGCCGACCCTTCGGTTACACGTTTATGAGGAAACGTTTTTGGATATTAACATAAAGCTTTGAACTCATTATATCTCACAATAATTAGAATGCCAGAAAAGGTGTTATTTGTGCTATGCATGGCTGTTTGAATTAATATGATATAAAGTGATCTCAAGTCGTTATACAGACTTCCTAAAAACCAACAAATGCAAGTAAATTAATAAGCAATTTGATCACGTACACTTGGAATTGATGCATTATTTATTTTATTACGAAGATTAGTTTATCCTAATAGACTCGATGATACTTCTGTTTTGTTGGGGAGATAAAATAATGAACTTTCACGATTTGGGCATGAAACAGTAAATATCATATACAATAGCCATTCTAAATTGTTATTGAATATCAACGAGATAAAAATAACAAAAGATAAATTAAATTTATTTAGCCAAGTAATAACAACAAAAGTGCTCCTTTGACAAATTGTTGAAAGTTTGGATGGAACTTCAAATCTTATTTGTCGATCAGAAACAGATCAAAGGGTAGTATTCAGTAGCCATAAACGTATACATTGTTTGCAATTTTAATCAGTGGTTACACCCGATAGTATAATTGCTAATTTATTTGGACCAATAGAAGAAAGACACCACGACATTGAAAAGTTAGGAGAATCTAATTGGTTAGAGCATTTGGCTCCAATTTCTTGTTCCGAGAACGGGGCCCAATTTGTTTTATATGGAGATTCTGGTTATTCTTTGCGTTGACACCTCATTAAGCTATTCCGAGGTGGTAGCTTAACACTCGAGCAACAAGTATTTAATTCCAGGATGAGTTCAGTAAGAGTGTGTGCAATGGGTATTTGGGAGAATAATTCAGATACTGTATTTGCTTTTCTAGATTTAAAAAAAAAATTGAAATTGTATCTTCAGCCTGTTGGTAAACTGTATATTGTTGGTGCACTACTTACAAACAGTCAGACTTGCTTATCTAGTAGTGCAAAATCAGATTACAGTAGAGCGTCGATTATCCGAACGAATTGGAAACTGAAGTTGTTCGGATAATCGGTATTTCGGATAACCGATTATGTACGAAAAAATATATTAACCTATCCTATGTTGAAATTTTTGTCTGTTGCGTTTCGCTTCACGTTGATTTTTTGTCAATGTTAAGCCGAACGTAAACTTTTTAAATGATAATCATGATTATTGTATCATTTAAAATTATTTCTTTATTTTGTACAAACGAAATAAATATATTGAAAAATATATAAAATATAAAATTACACTTCAAAAGTTAATTTAGTATTAAAAACGTAAAATATTTGAGTAGCTCAAGAAATAGCCAAAGTTTGCAGCGCCACAGCACTGGAAAAATTTAAATTTGCGGACTGGAATTCTTTTGAATAATTAACTTTTCAGATACTTGACTTTCGGATAATCGACGATCTATTGTATTTTAATTGTTTACCTTTCAAATTGGACAAATACTTGAAATGTAATCAATATGTGAATAAAGAATTTTTTCAATTTTATAAAAATTTTTCTTCAAGTTTTATTCAAAGTTTTCAAAAGTATTTCTAATAGCGCTTCTTTTCTTTCTAAACCAAATTTTTTTAAAAACACCTTTCTTTCCTTTTTAACTTGGTTCAGCCTTGCTTTTCAAAAGTAAACTATGATAAGCTATTTTATAAACACAGCTATGAAAATATTATTGACACTTTATGTCACTTTTATAAAATTGAATAATTAAATAATTTCTGGATTAAAATCGTCTGTTTCTTTCCAATGTTATTCATACATGCTTAAATAACCGTTTCTGTAATAAAATAGGCCATAATTTTAACCGCAAACAGAAAAATTAAAGAAGTTTAACCAATCTTCTACTTGTTAATCTAGACGAAGCAAACGCCATTATCGACCGCCAAGAATTGCCAAATGGCGGCGCTCGGACCGGCTGCGGTACACGTTTTGCGCTGATACGTACACCGCAAATTCTCTATTTTATACTTGTAAAAATAAGATTGGTTCTGCAGTCTGTTACCGAAGTATAAAAACACCATAAATTTTGTTTTTTTAAAACTTTATTTTGAAACAATTACTGGAAATATTAAATATTTTTTATCATTATTTTAATTATTCTATCAGCTTTTTTACATTTCATAAAGCGGCATAATTTTATTTTCACAAATATTCATTTTTTATATATTGAACATATATCATGTTTAACATTCTCGAATGAAAAATAAATTTTGAAGCTTATAAATAAAAAAGATGTCAACAAAGCAAGCTGCTGCTGAAATACTAATAAATGTATTTCATGCAACTCTTTGAAGAACTTTAAAAACCTATAACAATGTAAAATATTTTAAAATAAAGTTAAATCTACTTTTAATTACCAAACACATAACAATGAATTTAAATTGGGCTAAAGACAAAATGGGATTGCCAGAAGAATGGCAAGAAATAACGTTTAGTGATGAGAAGTTATATGGCCCTGATGGGTTTTCATATTATTGGCATAATTTAAGAATAGAAAGCAGAGTTAAACAAGCCACGAGTCTATAATTATTTGGGGTAGTATTGGAGGTAAATAAGATAGATGGGAAAAAAACTAATTTAGTATTTGTTGACAAAAATATGATTACATTTTTTGCATTAACTGGAGGACATAAATGGTAGTTTCAACAATATAATGCTCTCATTCATGTCTCAATATCAACAAAAAATTGGTTAAAAAAAAGTATTGTTGTAATATTAACTGGAGTTTATGTTGTCCACATTCAGATCTCATTAAAAATTTATGGGGGATTTATCAGCCATTGTTTATCAAAATAAAAAACAATATGAATCTGTAAATCAATTGAAAATTGCAATAATAGATACATAGGATAAAATTAAGAATGAACAATAATAAAAGTAATAAACTCCATGCTAACAGAATTTTCAAATAATTCTGGCCAAAGGAGGTGAATCAAAATATTAAAAGTGTTGAAAATATATTTAAAATTTATTTTTATGTAATTTTAAAAAGTATATCTTGGTAACAAGTAAGAAGTGATAACTTTTATTATATTATTATTAAAAGCTAAAAAGCTTGAAAATGATATTTTTGTAATTGGTTTGAGACATATAAAACTGTTTTCTAATAAAAAGTGAAATAAATTTTGAGAAAGCACAAATTTGCGGTGTTCTTATACTTTTGTATCGATAACATACTATATACTGCAAGATCTCTTTTATGCGTATTATTTTTATGCGATTTTTTAAGTTGTGCGGTTTGTATTTCATCCAAAATTTCTTGGATAAACATACATATAGGCTTGTTTAGGAAGCCCGCGTATAGACAGTCTCCAAAAATCGTGGAACGCTCAAAGCTCACTCGATTTGTTTCACTGACATATAATGTTTATGGATGTAAAGGACAGCTAGATCTACCTTAATCGCTTTAGTTCCTAGCAATTTTTGATATAAATGTAATTAAACATAAAAAATACTTAAAACTGAAAAAAACGAAAGAAATGCGTTAATTTTGAAGAAAAAGCTTCAAAGTTTAACTTCCTTTGTCTCGCCCTTCTGTGAAATTTAACACCNGATTCTTTCTCATCAATTTTTATTATTGCTTTCTGATTTTTGTATAAAAAGAGAATAATTTTAATTATCCCTTTATCTATTCCAATTTTTTGAAGTATTTCAAATAAAATTGTGTGGTTAACATTGTCAAACGCCTTTTCATAGTCCACAAAGCACAGATAAAGATCTCTGTTTTTTTCAATCATTTTTTCTCCAATAAGCCTAATTAATGTAATGGCCTCTCTAGTTCCTTTGTTCTTTCTAAAACCAAATTGTGTATCATTTAGTTCTGCTTCAATTTTCGGTTATATTCTTTTATAAATAGTATTAGTTAAAACTTTTGACGTATGGCTTATTAAACTTATTATTCTATGTTTGTCGCATTCCAGTGTTCCTGCTATTTTGGGTATAGGTATAAATATTAAATTAGTAAAGTCTGTGGGTAGTTGTTGTTCTGCGAGAATTTTATTGAGAACATGACTTATAATCTTTCTTCCCACATTCTCGATATAAATCAAAAAATTAAAATTTGTTCTTGTATCTTTATCATTTCACGGCTTTAGAGATAGTTGAAATCTTTCGAGGCCACTCTTTCATAAACTGTAGATTCATTTTGCATCATTATCTGCTTCTTAATTTTGTTTGTCATAGGTTATTCAACGTTCTGTTTGTTCCCATTGACTACTGCCTTTTTTGTTTTACACCAATGCATTTCTAAGTATCAATACATTGGTGCCTCGTATAACGTACGCCTCGAATAACGGACACTGCGAACAACGGACTTTCTGTTTGGCCGTTACGTGACTCGAGCAACGGACTGGCTGCGAACAACGGTCTTTCCGTTCGGCAGTCACGTGAGGCGAACAACATTTCTGCGAACAAGTTGGAATGATGTTTCCACTCTTTTGCCGTTGCCAATGACAATCTACTATTTTTATGATATATAGGTATTATTAAAATATATTATTAATATATCTGAAGTACAGAGCTTCCGTTGGGATTCGGCTTGCTCCCTTGTTTATTACGTACATCACTTCAGTGCAGGGTATTTACATTTATTCTAGTGCTGCGCGAATCATGGCTTCTATAAAAGCAGAAAGGTGATTTCAATTGAAACAAAGTAAGAAATCATCAGAAAGTGAAAGTTAATCAAGTAACTAACACCTTATTCGTTGCCAAGGGAGTTTATTAAAAACTAACGTTTTGATCTATGGAGTAGAAATGTTAGTTTTCGATCTATGGAGTAGAAATGGAGTAAAAATGGATCTATGGAGTGAAAGTTGACAAAAACCTCCTTGTCAAATGGGGAGAAGTACAGGAGTTTACCAATACTTATTATCCAAACGGAGCTGAGGCCAACAGGATCAATGATCTCTACAATGACACCCTTGCCAGTCAATTCCACAGGTGTTGAATAAGAGAGAGAAACAGACCATTTAGGACATGTTTTTCAAAAAGCCAGCTGCCAAAAAACAAAAGATGGAACAAGAGGAGTTGACCCTGCAATTTCTGGTAGCCTCTCCTGGATCTGACTCCGATTAAAAAACAGTAAAAAAAACCTGTTGCGATGTGTAAACAGTCTGTATCTGTATGAATGTGTGAAAAAAGTGTTTGTCCACCTCCTCCTCACAACGTCTGCCCACCCGGCATAATTGGTGACCCCTCCATTTTCATTTCTTTTTCCATGGTACAGTACGTTTATTTTATGCTGCGGAACGATTTATATGTTTTAACATGTATTTCTATTGGAAAATGCGTTGCGTATAACGGACTTTTCACTTAGTGGCTAAGCAGAAGTACTCTGAAACGCTGGCACACAGTAGTTTTCGAGTAAATAACATTTCCAAACACTGCTAGTTTAGCAATGGTTTATGCCCTACCGCTGCCAGTTTGTTACGGCTAACGGGAATCTTAGCCAGGTACAAGTTTAAAGTGATGAGTCCGTACCCCAAGGTTCAAATCTATTCTGGGGTATACGTTCGTTCTTCTTGCGTCTCGCACTCGTCGACGTCCTCACAACCAGCGACCAAACCAAAAAGTCACTGACCCTGCGGTTCCTCTCGTACCGCGCAGGGTTATTCTCCCAACGACTTCCGTTTTCGCGGTTAGGGGTCTTCTGCCTTAGGGGCGTTTAGTCATAATCCCACGAACAATAGCTTCGCGCCACTGGCCACTCGACCAATCACATGTACAGTACAAAGTGTCCGTTACACGGTTAAAATTTTCCAAATATTTTTCCTATCTTTAACACCAAAATAAAGGCTATTTTATTATGAAAAGTATTCTCGCAAGCATCGCTCTTGTATAGCACTCGTGTGTTACTTTACCTCCTGTCATTAATCTAATCTATTCCAATCAAATCTGTCTAGACCACCAAAAAATCGACAATTATCATTTCGATGTCGAATACACAAATTGTAAGCGTAATAACAAAAAATTCCTAAAAATTACCAAATAAAGGTTTGAATCAAATGGACTGAATGACACGGCTACGTATAATCGATTATTTTCATTGTTTCAAAATCGAATTTATTAAATTTTTTATCGTGCTTTCATCGCGAGAAAACAATGTGCATATACCAAAGTGTGAAAATCATGTTGTTAAAAATAAACAAAATTGCCCATTTGAAATAAATTCGAATTAGTCCAGTCATCCTAGAAGAGAAAAGAATATAAAGAATGTTTTAATTGATTAAAAAAAACTGAATTTTTCCAATTAAGCACAACTTCCTGGAACTTGAACAACCTATAAATTCATTAGTTCTCTTTTCGAGGAAGATCAGGCAGTAATAAATCCAGTGGAGTTTTTAAACTCATTGGCACCAGCTGGATCACCACCTAATAACATGGAGCTAAAGATTGAAGCATCAATTATGTTTTTGCGAAATATGAATCCACCAGTTATGCTACAGAATAAAAATGATGTTTTATCTCTGCCTGTCAAAAGCCGAGCAATTTTTATTTTTACAATTTTATTATTATAAATACTTAGGTCAATAAAGGTAGAGTTTAGTCACTAGGACCATTATTTTTATCATCCTCTCTCAATTCAGCACCATTCAAAAATCCGAGTAACTTCAGGCAAACTGATTTCATTGTTTCTAAAAACACGTAGAACGTTTTTATTTATTTCAAGTTCAAATCCAAAGAAAAAACAATACACCACAAGTGAAAAGCTGTATTCATAAAAGAACAAGATAAAGACCCGTTAGTTCCTCTGACTGGAACTCTCTGGATGCTCGGTGAATTGTTAATGAAACCGTTACATTTCAGACTTGAAACTACTAGTTTCTTTTGAAATGTTTCTGACTGAATGGCTCACCAGTGGCCAAGTGGTTTTCGTTCCCTGAACACAAGGAGTTCGGTCGTGGGTTCTTGCCATGGCTCGGACAGCTGGCTCGCTTGGATGGATGGCCACGTGATATTTTTCGGTTTTTCTCCACGACTGTAACGCCTAAATAATGGCCAGTTTTCCTTAAAAAGTTCTCCCGGAAGGCACCCCTCTACGCAGATCGCCCAAGCGTTGCGTTGCCATAACTATACAAACGAAACTAAACGTCTCTGACTGGAAATACTCATCTGCAATAAAAGTAAATCTTCATAAACGGATTCAGTTTCTAAATAAAAAATTGTTTTGGATATTTTTCATATGTTAATTATTTAATAACTCGAATCTCTCTAACAGTTCAATGAAAATGAAAAATGACCTAAATAATATACTGTTTAAGCTTCACAAATCTAGCAGGTTGTTCCACTTCTCCGATTTTTAGGACTGTAACTTACAACAAGAGGTCGATTGTCGCAAAAATGTATGGAATTTTTGAAAAAAATTTGCAAAAAAAATTTAGTTTCAAACTCATCTGCTGTGGATAAATGGTGATGCAACATAAAAATGCCATATAGCTGAAACTGGGCATAACTACTATTAAATGCTATTTTATCACTTACAGCACTGATTATAATCACATCACATTGCAAGCGCATGCTTGTTTCTTTAAACTACTGAGGAGTCATTTAAGTGTTTTTCTGTGTTTTTATAGCGATAACGCGATGGTCAATCCAATTGCAAAATAATTGAATTGTTAATAATAAACACATTGGTTTATTGTAAATAAAAAAAACTAACAGAAGAATAAACAAAGAGAAAATAATATAATAAATAGTATTTTGTAAAAGTATATTTAATTTAATTAGTATATTTTGTCAAATTGCGCTCATTATTATAATATTTGCAATTGCAACACAGTTTATTCTGCTGCAAATTTATTGTACAAGTTTAGTCAAATGGCATTTGTGAAACGTATATTTATGCTCTAAAATGAGGAGATAAGTGCAAAATATAGCATTTTCTGCGATTATAAAAGCTAAAAGAGTACTAATATTTTCAAATTTTTGAGCTAGATATTAAAAGAGAATTTCGTGAATGAATATGTACTTTATATTAATATTGTATTTATTCTACTCATTACGTTATATGATTCGCAACAGTTATTTGCACACCATTTTTCGTCAAATTTAGTGTTAGAGTTTCGCGTCATAAAATCTGTAATATAAGTTATAAACGAATTATTTTATGTAATTTTGGTATTGATATAAATGATAAAAATTTTTAAAAGTTCATATTGTAACATTATCGGTTTAAAATTAGTGCTGTCACCATCATTATATTTCTTGTGACTTCACTTACAAGTTAAAACTGTTTTGTTTATATAAATGGCGGTGGATATAAAAGAATTGTTTTACTAGTTTAAATAATTAAACAATGTTCAATATAGAATAAATTTATTCCACATTAAATTGTTAAGAATATTGAAGTACTGTGCAAGTTTATCAGATAATTTTACCAAAAAAATAACTGTTAAATGAATTTGAAATATGTATTCAGAAAAGTTTGCTAATTATAAATGTACTAAAGGATGCCAAATATATATACATTATATAGGCTATATATATATTATATTTTTCAGAAGTAGATAAACAAGGCCATTTTTATAGATTTAGTTTGGGAAAAAGTCGTCCTAGTTTTCTTAGTGAAATTTTGAAAGAAGTTCAACAGCAATCTCACAATTATTATCCATCAGCAATCCTCTTACGACTAAAGTAACAAAACAATTATGCAAATACTTTCTTTGATAAGAATAGCAAGTGAAATATTTTATATAAATATTAGAGAGCATGAAACGGCACGTTTACTAATATAGAACAGTTTATTTGCTTTTGAGATAGATATTCAACTGCAAGATAAGAACATAGTATAAAATAAATTTGAAAACATTTATACATTATAAATTTACATGCAATATCAGAAGAATTACACACATTCTAATTAAATTGTCACGATTAAAAATGTCATCAATTATATAAGATAATAAGTTGATAAAATATGTATTTTCACATTAAGCTGGTTTTCTGCTAGTATCAGGTATTGTTTTATGCACTTACTGCTCTTTGTTCTGTCGTTGCCGCTCTTTGCAAGCCACTAATCTGCAACAATATTTTTCATATGCAATATATTTCTGAATCAACCTTCTCCACGTAATTCATTAATGCGAACATTCATTCACGAACAGGTTTCTCATATAATTCTCTTTCCCTGTAATAATAAAATATTTTCAAAATTGTTTTCTCGGTTGTATCAATTGTATCACTCGACTTCTAATATAGGGTAATACACAACAAATTGTAGGAATTTACAAATGGAACCATAAAAGTGTATTTAATGAAAAAGGATACAGTAATTAGACATGAGTGGAGAATGGATAGAAAGTACTTACCAATTGGTTATTGGTTCCTTCTGTCTATATCCCAATACCCAATCTGTCAATATAGAATATGTCCCCTCTGAACTGATGTAGCACTCATGACGTCGTTGCTCGGTGAATTTTGTAATTGTTGTCGCTAGCACTTGTGTTCCTCATTAAGTTACGAACACGTATACAATAATCTAATGTAATCATAATAGTATTTTGATTTCCTACAAGTGCCATATTCGTTTCGAAGGTAGGCAATCATCATAGCCAACCTCTGATGATGACGATGCTGCTCTGAAAAGTTGGCGCAAATTTCAGCAGATTATACTTTTTCCATGACTTGGTCTAGGTACTAAAGATTTCGTCTTATAATGTTTAATACTAATTTTTTCAATTCGTCTTACTACGTCCGTATTGGTAACTTTATCTGTCCGTGATATTTTTAATATTCTTCTGTATAACCGTAGTTCAAAAGATTCAAGTTTCTTTAATGTCCAGGCTTCCATTTCTTACAGGATACATTGAATATGTAGCCCCTCACTAAGCATATCTTTAATTTTAAGTTTAAATTTTTACTGCCGAATGGAAAGAAATAATTTTAATTATAACAAATGAAAATAACTAGTAGGCTAGTTCTATCTTTTTTCTAACAAATATAACATTTTTCTGTTTACATATACATCTTTATGTATATAAATGGTAGTCAATTCATTTCATATGTTTTCCAAAGATGAATTTCATAAAGAAAACTTCACTAGTGTTAATGTTAAAAATAAGTTTTTGCCCGTTGCCTTTGTAACCCGAATGGTATCTAAAATCTTCAATTAAGTTTTGAGGCAATGCTATAACTAACAGACATTTTAACATCCAATGAATCCAGCAACGATTAGCATAACTTTCTCAGCTATTATAAAATATAGTTTTTAAATAAAATCTCACTTTATTAATCATAATAAAGAAAATTGCGTGTGCAGCCATCTGTTACGAGGTTTTATTATAAAATCTTTATATATTATTAATTCTTATAAGATGACAAAAGCTCAATTTTTAGGATAGCGACAACTTTTATAAATAAATTATAATGATAACACGAGTAAAACCTTCATTAAGTCCGATCCCTCTCTAGATATGACAGGTGATCACCCACTATCTCCTCATTCGCTTGATCTTTAACCACCAAAATTTTACAGAATTAATCTACCATATACACTAGGCACCATTTCAAATTTCGTTCGTAAATTTTTACCCCAAATTTTAAATGTAATAGAAGACACCACACGTCTAACTTTCCTTAGCCCATTAAACTAAATCGATTATAATCAGCACCTGAAACACACTATTAAACAGTAAAACTGTATAGGGGATAACGAACGTTATATTCATTCGTTTATGTTTAGTATTAAGCATTAATCGTGTTTCAGAAATAAATATATTTTATACGGAAGTAATTTAAATTCGCATATCGATTATTTTATTCTATAGTTATAAAATGAAGATCAATATTATAATCGTACAACAGTACAGCATAATATGAATCTGTCGGAACTTACATAATACAAATTCTGAAGCCAATTCATAATAAATGAATATAAAATAAAACGTAGACATAGGGTTATAATGCAGATACATTCATATCGTCAAGCAGATATAAGCAAGCCGTAGCACTTTACTAAGCGACTAATTAACATCATGCAATACACAAATCATTAGGTAAAATGGCAGATAATTGCGTTTATTGCATGTTATGTCCCATACTAAATATCTCTGCACTTTTCAGCGATATAATTTTACGAACACCAACAGCTTAGCGAGAAACACAAAAAAATGGCTGACAATTTATGGAAAATTTCTACATGTAATAATTGTCGTGAAGTTGACAACGTTAACAATACAGAGATTTAAAACAGACGACGATCCATTGTTTTGTAGTCCGGTCGAAAATATCGCAGGAAGTGGTTTAAACAATCCTTTTCTTTTCAGCATGGTTTATCTTGCAGACATTGCCACGCTGATAATGCTTCGTGCCGGCACAAAATTTAAATTATTTCTCGATTTGAGAATTTCAGGTTATGGCGAGGAAAAGGAAAGAATCCAAAAATGGCAGATAGGCACGACTTTTCTATGTGGCTGTACGTACATTTATATATTAATAGATAGGTCGTTTTTTTATTTTACATATTTAAAGCAGTAGAACAGGAAACAACTTGGATACGGGCTCTCCTCTGTTCTGTTTTTATTCATTACGTAATGATTTTGCAATTAGGCTTACTACTGTGGCTCATTACTGTAATTTTATTAGTAAGCATAATGATGTACGAAAGATTTAATGCAATATCGCGGCAGTTGAATTTGGCTGTAAGACAGAATGCAAAATGTGAAATTAATAATATAATGCGAAAACATTTGGAAATCTGCGAAATAGTTGATCAAATAAACGATGTATTTGGTAATTTTTGCTTTGCTATACAGTAGACCCCCCATATAACGCTTAGATACATTCCACGTTTATCGAATTTTACGTTGTCGGAATCATTAAATACATGAGCCAATCGCAGCCCGATAGGTGTGAAGTTTACAGACTAAGGCTGTTTGAAAGGATTTCTTCTATAAAATTAACTAATTCTAGACTAATTCCACTCAACATTTTCAAAAGACGTATAATTTTTTGGGAATAATCTGTATAAACTATGCTATAAACAAAAATTTATAGGATTACTTACCGAGTGTGCACCGTTCAACAACGCAGTTGCTCAAAGCTTGTTTTTATCGCGGAACAGCACACAAAACGGTGGCAGCGATTTCTGATAACAAATTTTTCGCAGAAAAATAACTTGACCTTTGGAGACATAATTAATATAAATAATTTTTATGGCTGTTGAATAAGAAATGTTTCTTTCACAAGAAATGTATAAGATTACAGTACTGTATTAGACTTACGGTACCTAATTTACATACTGTACAGACGATAGTAAACAACTTACTCGCCTAAACTTTCCATAGCATGGCACTGGACAGCGGAAAGTATATATATAATTATAATAAAGTTACAATAAATTAAGTTAATATACAATTATATATACGGTACCTAATTTATATATAATTAATATATAATTATATGTACAGTACCTAATTTATATATAATTTATATATAATACTGTATAGATGATAGCAAACTCAATTTAGCTGGTCCGTAGGGTGGCGCAGGGCGGAGGAAAGTAGTTCGGCTGCTCATCGACTATTGGTGCAGATTCTATCAATCTTGTCGCGAAACGACTCGGCGACGACGTTTTACGAGCACCTTTATACGAATGTTGCTATAATTTTTTCGTTACGTTATAGGAACGCACGTTATAGGGGGTCGACTGTATATGGAATTGCCGTTTATATCGTGTCAATCACTTTCTATAACACAATATTCACTACGTCAGCTACATACGTACGAATATTTCTCGTACTTTGCTCTACTCTCTGCGTTTGTTTGGTGGTAACGATTTCGTTTGTGGTTTCTCGTATCTTCACTTCGATAAGTTCGAAACAGAATAAATTTGAAATATTAATTTTAATTAAGTGTAAAATAAAAAATTGTCAATGTAAGTACATCAGTGTAAATTCATTATCATACTTATCTTAAATTGTAATTTACGAACAACAGGCTTATGACTCTTTGTAAGAGATTCAAAAATTTAATTCGATTTCTCTTCCGTTGGAAGTCAATCTCAAGGTAACTTAACAGTCTAAATTTCGAAATTAAGAGCAAATTTTCACGCAGCTAATTATAATTATTTACAGGCGTTGAATTTTATAAAAAAGTTTCGAGAAAATGAAATTGGAATCGGTTGTGAAAGATTTTTTATTTTTTCTACAAAATTTCCAATTCAGGTATTTGTATAAGATTACAATGGTTGATTGTATGAATGTTCATAACATTTAAAGTAATTTATACATAAATTTTTCAAATATTAATGTAATAAAGTATTTTCATTGCATAGGTGTACCAATCGCTGTATAACGTTTTTTAATATATTACTTCAGATACGAGATATTTTTGAGGGAATTGACAAATCATGTATACCAGTCACAAAACCATTAAGTAATGGAGAGGTTGCGGTCGACGTTTTCAACGCGAAATCGTGTACGTCGGACGTTCAGCTCCGCTTTCCTGTAAGCCTAGAAGTTTGACAATGGTGTTTGGGTATTCAATGGATTCATGCTCGACATTCCAAACACCATTGCCAAACTTTTAGGTTTTTAGGAAAGCGGCGCCGAACGTCCGACGTACACGTTTTCGCGTTGAAAACGTCGGCCGCAGTCTCTCTAATGCCACTAAAAGTCCGAACGTGTACTTGAATACCGTGTAATGTAGAAGAATTTACACGAATAGCACTATTGGCCTATATGAATTGTATAGATTTGATTTCTTTTCGAACAATAGCTTTGTAAACTGATTCAGTAACGTGTTATCTGCAGAAGCATGTTAATCAGTGATTACGTCACGATCTCTCGTATCAGTATAGACTAGCATTATGATTGCTACATCAATCGTAATGAGTGGTTTATAAATTTTGGATTGAGAAAATTATTTTTTAATTTTTCTCAATCTAACTTCGAATTGCCCTTTACTCTTTCTTAATATGTATAGGCGACTATAAAATTCATTTATAATTTTTTTTTTATAAATTAAAGTATCACTCACTTTTTATAACTCGAATTTTTATGTAATAAATTAAAATGTTTATTTTTACAATGTTTTAATAATTTTTTAATTAAAGTTTAATAAAACACGAATTTATGTTAACTTCTATTTACTGAAATTTAAATAAATATGTTGTCAAATTAGCTATAAAATTCTTGAAAATCATATGGATTGCAAATGTTATTTTTATGATAATTTATGCAAATTATTCAGCAGTTCATTCGTCCGAAGCTAAAAAATAACAAAAGGGCTGATTGTAATTTAAAAGATGCATTATGCATAGTTTCAGAAGAGAATCGCCAGCTTAAACAGAAACTAAAGGAAAATTCGTGGATCTTAGCAAGCACTAGCCATGCGACCTTACGAAGTTATCATTTAAAAACTTTTTTCGCCCTTCAAGAGACAGTGTTTTCTGATCTATCCAAACGATGAAACAATAGAAATAAACTGTAATTAAGAAGTGAAATAAAATACATTTTATTCTTCCCCCGTAATTTTTAGCTGTTATGAAATGAACACAAAACGCACCTATTGCTACGTTTTACTATATTTTAAATATATATATATATATATTTTTTAAATGTAAAATGAACTTTCTGATATTACGTCTTTGTATATTAGTAAATTTAAATAAAATTTGAAAAAAGAGTTGGTCGAAATTGCATATACTGTACATTTTAGACATCATCTCACATTTCGTAATGGACATGGCATACGGAAAATAACATTTTATGTAACAGGTGATAATAACAGAAGGTTGATCGCGTTCCATAATGCACCAAAATTTAAGTTTACTAATTGAAGAAAAGTAAAACAAACAATTGTAAAATACTGTACATATTTATCTGTAGTCCTGAGTTGCAAACTTCTAGTGCTATAGTCTTAACGTACAGAGATTTTCCGTGGATAAAAATCAATAAAGACACTATTTAAAATTTATAAAAACAATTATTTTAGATTTAACAGCATTTTCAGAAATTTATCAGCAAAACGTAACAATAATAGGAATTAAAATTATAGAAAAAATTTCTGAATTACATTAAAGTTAAAAAAAAAATTACCTGTTACAATCGACAACTAAAGCAGAAGTTACAATTATTCCAACATTTTTCTTTTACTGTTTTCTTCTATTCGGAGCTATTTACACATTGTTGATCTTTACCGTTCATTGTGCATCAAATGCCAAATTATTGAGTGACGTCCGGCTTGAATCGATGGTTCTTGCACGTTTTTTAGTTAAAGCTTCTATTGCATTCATGGTTCTTAAAAGTCAGGAGTAGAGGGATCAGCTTGCATTCATGGTTCCTGCACGTTTTGACTAGAAGGATCAGCTTGCATCCATGGTACCTGTACGATTTGAGTAAAAGGATCAGCTTGCATCCATGGCTCCTGCAGATTTTGAGTAGAAGGATCAGCTTGCATCTATGGTTGTTGCACGTTTTGAGTAGAAAGATCAGCTTTCATCAATGGTGCCTGCACGTTTGGAGTAGTAGCATCAGCTGGCATCCATGTGTCCAGCAGGTTTTGAATAAAAAAATCATCTTGCATCCACGGCTCTTGCAGGTTTTGAGTAGATGGATCAGCTTGAATCGATGGTGCCTGCACGTTTAGAGTATTAGGATCAGCTTTCATCAATGCTGCCTGCACGTTTGGAGTAGAAGGATCAGCTTGCATCAATAAAGCCTCCACGTTTTGGGTAGAAGGATCAGCTTGCATCCACGGTTGTTGCACGTTTTGACTAGAATGATCAACTTGCATGGATAGTCCCAGCTCGTTTTGACTAGAAAAATTAGCTTGCATCCATGGTGCCTGAACGTTTAAAGTAGTAGCATCAGCTGGCATCCATGTGTCCAGCAGGTTTTGAATAAAAAACTCATCTTGCATCCACGGCTCTTGCAGGTTTTGAGTAAAAGGATCAGCTTGCATCGATTGTGCCTGCACGTTTGGAGTAGAAGGATCAGCTTGCATCAATGCTGCCTGCACGTTTTGAGTAAAAGGATCAGCTTGCATCCATGGTTGTTGCACGTTTTGAGTAGAAGGACCAGCTTGCATCGATTGTTGTTTCAAGAATTGAGTGGGAGGTACTAAAAATTCGTGTCCCCTGTAGTGCTGCAATAGTGTTTCTTCAGTTGCAAAATCTGCAGGACAAATTGTACATTTATACGGTTTTTTTGCATGAATTTTCAGATGAGCAAGCAAAATCTTTTTAGTTTTGTAACCTCGAGAGCATCGTTCACAAATATAAGATTTCGTTTTTGGGTGGACGTCATTTATGTGTTTTTCTAAATGTGTTTCTCTTAAAAATCCCTGTAGGCAGATTTTGCATCGATGTTCTTCCAATGTATGATTTACTTGATGAGAAAGAAATAAATGTTTGTCATGAAAAATCATATCACACGCTATGCATTTATACATCATTTTTCTTCTTGGAAAATCTGTAAAAACGTAAAATTACTGTAATGAAATTACAAATAATAATTTTATATAATGATTTCAAAAGTAATATAACACTGAAGAGCGAAACAGCAAAAATAAAAACAAATTAGTCGTTTAAAGTTATTGAGGTTCACAACAACAAATAAATTCACCTTACATGAAAATCAATTTCGCAGGAAAAAATAAAAACATCAACAAAATAAAAAAAATTATATTTTATAACTTTTGCAGTCACATATTTTTACGTTTTCATTGTTATAGATGAAGTACAAACAGGATAACCAAAACCAATTTTAAAGTTTTTTAAGTACTATTAAATTCATTTACAACTATTAAAGAGTATAAATTTTAGTTTAACGCTTAAGTAACAAAACAGTAAAATAGTATATAAAGTAATCATTTTATGTAGCTAACTTAATGAGAAACGTAGGACTACTTTTCTCAGACTATACATATTTTTAAAAAAGTTTCTTTTATTATTAAATGGATTGATAGAAAGTAAAATGAACTGTACAAGCTTATGCTCAGACATTAAGTTTAATTATTCACATCGATAATTAATGGTGTTAAGGTTAAATTTAAAGTGGTTTTAATATTTGAACTAGAAGCACCCACTATAACTGCATTCGTTTAAAGTGGAGAGAAGCAAGAAGCAAAAAAAACCATGCTTAATTGTTTGCTTACAATGCTATTTAATTATAAATATGTACAAATTGTACACTACTATTTTATTTACACATTGCTTAATCTGTGCTACTTGAAATCTTATCATTAAAAAGATATTAATTAGAAAGGAAAGCTTAAATCATCGAGTTAAACAGATTGGATGAAAAAAGAAATATTTGTGAGACATTGTCTTAATGTTTAGTATTAATTTGATTTTAGAATATAAATTACTGTAATACATACCTTAACTCTTTCTTAATTTACGACGTACCAAGCTGGAAGTTCCTTCTACACAAGTGTTATTTCATGTACGGTTTAAATAACCATAAAAGTACTTTAATTGTGTTCATGAAAAATGAGTAAAATATTTATTTTTCGTAAGTAAACTAGTTGCATTTTATTTCGGTTTTTATAGAAAGAATAATAATGTTCATGGTTTTTAAAAAATTATTAATATATTATTAATTTACATTATTACATAGCTTACCGGTACTGTGTTGAAGTCAACACGAGAATCTAACAAAATTTTTTCTTTTGTTGAAATTAATTTAAAATATATATTTAAATATAATATTTTTATATTACATATTAATTGATTGAAAATATTCTTCAATTAAAAAATTATTTACGTTAAAATTGCACTTAGTTCAACATCATTGAATTTTTTTTAGCAAACTTTGCATTCTGCAGTAATTTTCTGATTTAAATTTTAACGAATGGTTTTTTATAATTTTAAACATGTAACTTTTAAAATTATGAAAAATACAAAATTCTTACAAAATTTGCATTCGAAATTCTTTTTTCAGTTTTGATTAATTAAACGAACATCATTAGTCATCACCAGACTTAGGTCAAAAACAATGGAGCGTTAACTGATAATCTGCTTTTTTGTAAAACAAACGAATTACGTAATATATTAAAATGGAATATAAAATAGTACGAAAATATAAAACAGTACGAAGAAATATAAAACAGTACGAAAATAATAAAATTTATAAAATCAAAACTTATACCGTCGCATATTTTTACATTTCAATTGTTATAGATGAATTACAAACAAACAGGATAAAAAAATCCTAGTTTAAAGTTTTATAAGAACTGTTATATTCATTTCCCACTATTAAGTAATATAAATTTTAATTTAACGCTGAACTAACAAAACAGTGAAATAGTGTATAAAGTACCTATTTTCAGTGGCGTACCGTGGATGTCAGCTGCCCAGGGCGGAGGAAAATTTCGGCCCTCTCTTATTTAGGTATTTCAATTTAAAAGACAAAAATTCAGTTTTGTCACAGAACAAATAATGAAAAATACAGTGGTAGTGCAGCGACCTGTTTAAAATAGTTCTATTGTATATTAGTGGTGTATATGAACGAGAATGAATCGTACAAGCGAAATAAAAAATAAAAAAGAAAGAAAAAAAAAGGTCAACAGGTTTCGCAGGATTTCCTTGGATGAAAAAATTACTAGTTCACCCGGACGGCGAGCCGATTCCCGGACTGTCCGGACGATAGCACTATCGTAGGCGCGATGCAAGTATAGAT
Source organism: Centruroides sculpturatus (assembly GCF_000671375.1). Lineage (NCBI taxonomy): Eukaryota > Metazoa > Arthropoda > Arachnida > Scorpiones > Buthidae > Centruroides > Centruroides sculpturatus. The sequence continues at coordinate 112,696 of NW_019384450.1, read as the reverse complement.
TAGGATGTTTCAAATTTTTACAAGATATTATTATTATTTATTGTGAAATTTTGCCGCCCCCTAAAAAGTGTTGCCCGGGGCGGGCCGCCCCTACTACGGTACGCCACTGCCTATTTTATGTCACTAACTTAATGATAAACGTATGACTTCTCTTTTCAGACTATTCATATTCTTAAAGAAGTTTCCTTTATTATTATTCCCATTATTAGGTGGAGTAAAATAAACTAAAAAAAACTAATGCTTAGACATGAAGTTTAAACGTTTACATTGTCAACAATCAATGATGTTAAGATTCAAATTTAAAAATCGTTTTAATGTTTGAACCAGAAGCACCCACTTTAACTGCACCCGTTCAAAGTGGAGAAAAGCAACAAGGAAAAATCATGCTTAATTGTTTGTTTACGATCCTATTTAATTATAAATATGTACAAATTGTAACTATTATTTTATTTACACTTTGTCTAATCTGTTCTACTTGAAAACGTATCATTAAAAACATATTTATTAATAAGAAACGTTTAAATCTTCGAGTCAAACAGATTGGATGAAAAACAGAAATGTTTGGGAATCATTGTCTTAATGTTACGTGTTAATTTGATTTTAGAATATTAATTACTTTATACATACCTAAACTCTTTGTTAAATTACGACGTGCCAAGCTGAAAGTTCCTCCTACACAAGTGTTACTTCATCTACGGTTTAAATAACCATAAATGTATTTTGTGTTTAAGAAGAAAAAGTAATATCTTAATTTTTTTAAATAAAATACAGTTTTATTTTCAATTCGGTTTCACATTATTAATTCGGTTTTTGTAAAACCGAATTAATAATGTTTCAAGGTTTTTGAAAAGTAATTATAATATTATTAATTTACATAATTTCTTATCTTACCGGTAATGAGTTGAAGTCAACAAGAAAGTATAACGAAACATTTTCTTTTGGCAAAATATGTATTTGAAAAATTCTTAAATTACAAAAAATTATTTACGTTAAAATTAATGACGTTGCACTTAGTTTAACGTCATTCAGTTTTCTCAGAAAACTTTGCATTCTGCAGTAATTTACTGATTTAAAGTAGAACGAATGTTCCTTATTTAAGCTGAGTTCTGAAAAATTTGTTTGTGGAATTTGAAATGAGTGCCTTTTTAATCTAGTGCATTCATGAATATTTTCATTATTCCAAGTTTTATATACAGTAAAAAAACAAGATTTTTTTGGGACGAACTAAAATATTTTCTGTACGTTAGCTTGAAACAAACAGAACAAACTTTTTGTGAGCCAATCTATAAGGGGTCCACCACTGGCACTTCAGTAGCCAAGCGGTCCGTTCCCCGAACACTACTAGTTTTGTCGTGCGTTTCCGGCCTTGCCAGAACGGGTTGGTTACGTTGAGTTTTCCAGGTTTTCTCCACGCCTGTAACACCTGACTAAAAGCCAGTTACCGTTAAAAAGTTCTCTTGAAAGGCATCTTTCCTAGGCAGATCGACGAAGTGTTGCGTTGCTGTAACTTAATAAACAAAGTATTACTTTAAGGTAAAATTTTGTGTTATTATATTATACCAAAGACAAAGAAATCGACAATAAATGGTAAAACTATTCCGAAATCTTAATAACTGCTTATAACATTTAAGTTTCCATATATTTGTATTTGAACACGAAGTCTCTGTACGAAGTATTTTTAGATTTCTTACTACCACAACTCAAAAATCTTATATGCTAAGATATTTTTAACATCATTATCATATTTAGCGCATACAAATTAACAGAAGAAATAAAAAAATACTCCTTTTCTTAGAGTCACAAAATGGCTGTAAACTAGTGTTTTTATTTTGAATAATTAAACTGATGCTAGATTACGTTAAAGCCATCATAAATAAGGAACATCGTCTTTTTTTATTTATGATGGCTTTAACGTGATCTAGCACTAAGTTTTGTATCAGTTTATTACTCACAATATGAATGATTTATTCAATTAATAATATTTTCCTAATAATTTTTGAGCACACATTTTTCTTTTCTTCAATAAACTGCATATTATCTTTAGATCCGTGTGTAAATGGTGTGGTGGCAACGTTAACTTTTAAATGCTCATAAATTTTGATATGTGTGAGATAAGCAGGGGGTCAGGGGTTAATCCCTTCTTACCGTTTAATTTGCACGGGCTGGTAAAACCCGATTTCGAGGTCGTTGGATGACTAGAAGGGCAAATCGAGTGGGGAAACCGTCCGTAAGTCGGCAGAGGTCTGCGGACAAACAAAAGACAAAGTTTAACCCTTAACTTGTTTTGTGGGAGCCACGCGGTCCCCACGCGTCATATTTTTGCGATTTTCTAAAAATATAAGCATCGTGTGTAGCTGCCATTTTATGTATTTGGGTAAAACGCTACGGGTGCCAAACGTTCGGCGCTGTAGCATTTACCAGGATGGAGCTATGTACTTTCTGGGGTTGCGCGGCCCCCAAAATACCAGTTACATTAGTTTTTTGTTTTTTTCATTTTTACAATCATTTTACAAAGATATCGCAACCTTGCATCGAAAATTGAAATGACTACCAAAGAATTATTTGAACTGCTAATAGATGATAATATTATACAAATTATTAGATCAAGCCGAAATCTTCTGAAAAAAGTATGTAGTCATTTTTGTTGTAGAAAAAGATGGTAAAACTTCTACTAAGTGTAACAGTTGTTTGAAATTTATTTGCAAAGTGCATAGTACCACAAAATACTATGTGGTAAGTGTCAAGACTGAACTACGTAATTCGTTAAAATGTTCCCGAGTCTTAAAAGAAGTGATTATATTACACGTGGTTTTTTTAAACAAATGGTAGTTAAATGCTATAAGAGTTACTTTTTTGTAAGATTAGTTTCTTAAGAATAAGAAAAAATTATTTTTGTTAAAAATTTTCAGTAGGGTAGATTTTCGTATTGTTGAAAAAAGCAAACACCAAAAGTTTTAACAGTTTTGTAATCTCTTTTAATAAAATTAAGTAAAAAACATTATATGAATAAATAAGAGTTGATTATACTAAACGAGTGTTTTATTTAGCATTTATGCACTTTTATGCTGTGACATTGTTCAAACTTGCTCTCTAGAGGCAAATTTTGCTTTAGGGCAGCGCATCCTCACAATACCAGTTACGTTTGTAAAATTCACGATTCTAGGTAAGGGTTAACATAACAAAATGTAAAATTTATTGTAAACTAAATCTAGAAAATTCAGATCTATAAACGGATAAATGCGGTTACGAATTGAAGTAAATAAGTGCGGTTACGGATGCGAACAAATAAATCCTTTCAAAATGCGTGCTTGACTTGATTTCCCTATTTTAATGCTTTTTAGGCAGAGAAAGAGTTTACAAGTTTCAGCCCCCTTTAAATACCTCTTAAGAGTATTGGAGAGTCGATGTGGAGAACTTTATTCATATGGACAAGTCGTCATGGATGGGTTGCCAACCGATGTGTTGCCAACCGATGTGTTTTTCCCTTTTTGGGTCCAGTTTAGGTTATGGAGGTCCGGAAGATGAAATTCACACAGCGACCAATTGACGTCCTGATTATTTGCTTCCCTGAGCTTCCGGTGAGTTTCTTTTTTATCACTTTACAGGTGAGAAAGGGGATCACGTGTTTGTCAAATGTTAACAGTTACAGTGCCAAGTTGCCAGTTATGAGTTAATTTTTCCATCGGATTGTTATGACTAATATTAACTTCTGGAATTGTGTTGTTGTGTCAAATTTGTTTACAAATTCCTTGACAAATTCAAATTTCCGACAATCGCGTAAAAACCCGGATTTCACATTGGTGTATCTGGCAGAAAAAAATGTTTAACTTAAAAGTGTGCCTTCAGATAAAAACATAATATAAAAAATGAAGTAAATGACATAATCGCATCATCAAACAGTATCAAATACTAACTTTTTTATTCTCTCTATTATTATTTACTTGAAAATACATTCGGCAAATAGTGTGAATCATTTCGGCTTATAATAAGAATTGTCACAGTAGACACCAAAAAGTGTGCGATATTGTATCATTATTTCCTAAATTTAACAAGGATTCTAAAATTGTCAATTGAGAATTTTGAAAATGTTCCATAGATTTCAACTGAATGTTAAAAATAAAACGAAAATTAAAATATTTAAAAGGACAATTACGCAACAAGCAAAAAAACATTAGTATGCTGAAATCTATGACTAAATAATCAGTAAGAATATTATTATATATAACTCAACCTTTTCATTTTTTCTGATATAATGTATTAAAGTTTATTATTAGAGAATTTGCATGCATTTAAAATAAATTACAATTAACACTATATTATATAAAACAAGTTGTTATACAGTATAATATTTCTAGAAATGTAATTAAACATAATACGTATTGTGAATTATTGTTAAGCAAAGTATTTGCAGAAAAAAACAAATAACTTCAAATATAATCCAATCTCTTAATTGAATTTCATTTAAGAAATGAATTTTGTTTTAAGATGAAATTACTATCTAGCGGCTTTCTTGATAATTAAATTATATAAGTGTTATTTAACAATAAGTAACCACATCTAAAAGATCAACCACAACTAAAAAATAGTGATTAATTATTTAAGTAACTAAACATAACTATAAATAAAACTGCTATAAACTTAATTTTAAAGTTACAGATGAGTTCTATTTTCAAAACTTTGTACATTAAATGTGAATAAAATTTGCATTTAATTTAATCTCATTGAAAAGACGACACATGACCCCATCTATTTCCCAACACCCGTGATTTTTAACCAGCAGAATTTAATAGAATTAATGTCCCTAATACAAAAACCTCTGTGCATAATTTTAGAACATTTCAAGAAAATGTATAGAAACGATTAAACTTCGAATTAAATAAAGAAAGTCTGTCACACATAGAGGCACACTAATATCAATGCATACAGAAAGAACTCTCAAGTTTTGTTTTTCATTTACACACGTTCGAAGATTCCCGGTGTCCAAAAATGTAAATATCTTTAGTACTAAATATGATCGATTGCCATATATAAACGTTTGTTATACATAACAGCCATGTGAGTAGAATTATTATAAATAATTAATTATGTCAACAAAAAAGCTTCATGCATATCTTATTGTTTTTGTAAACTATAAAAAAATGCTCTTATGCTGTTAGCACAAAATTTTCCAAAACGGTAAGAAGAAACTCTCATCTGAGAATATTCACAGAAGTCAGTTTCACACAAGGGCATATTAAATCTCATGTTCAAAAGCAATGTGGACAATGTCGTTCCAAAGTTGTTTCGAGACAAAAAGAAACTTACACAACGTGGTTCATTCTTCCGCTTACGTTTAAATTTCTGCAATTCACCACTGTATTCCAGGGAAATAAAAATCGGCATGTGCACACTGTTTATAAAACTTCAAGCAATTTAAATAAACTCCATTTATGGTTCCTCTATGTATCGAATTGAAAAACTTGTTTTCATCTTTGGTTCTTGCATGTTTTGAGTTAAAGACCCACTTTCATCCATAGTTCATGCACGTCTCGAGTGGAAGGACTTGCTTCCATCTAACGTTTCTGCATGTTTCGAGTTGAAGGACCGCTTTCATCCATGGTTCCTGCATGTTTCTAGTTTAAGGATTCGCTTCCATCCATGGTGTTTGCCTATTTCTATTTGAAGGTTTGTGTTTTATTTATGTTTGTTGCACGTTTCTTGTTAAAGGACCCGCTTGCATCGATAGTTCCCGCATAAATTGAGCGGGGAATGCTAAATTTTTGTAACATAATGTGCTGCAATAGTTCTTTTTCAGTTGTACAATCAGCAAGACAAATTGTACATTTGTACGGTTTTCTTGAAATCTTTTTCATATGAAGAAGCAAGTTTCTTTTAGTTTTCAAAGCCTTAAAGCATTGTCTACAAACGTAAGGTTTTGCGTCTGGGTGGATGTCATTCATGTGTTGTAGTAAAGCTTTCTCAGTTATAAATCTCTGTTGGCAGACTTGGCACCGAGGTTTTTCTATTGAATGAATTAACTGGTGAGAAATGTATAAATGTCTATCATGAAAAATCAAATCACACATAAGGCATCTATATACTATTTTTTCTTCTTGAATGATCTGTAAAAAAGTAAAATAAACTACATTGAAATTAAAAGTAAAAAATTTTAAAAAATGTTTTAAAAAGTAATTGCACTGCACAATGGAACAGCAAAAATAAAAACAAATTAGTAATTTAAAATTAGAAATGTTCAAAAGAAAAATAAATGCACATTGTATAAAAATTAATGTCGTAAAAAGTAATAAAAAATATTATCAATATTTTCAAATGCACAGGTCTAAACTTTGACCGTCTTATATTTCTACGTTTCTATTTTTATAAATGAGGTACAAAACAGGATAAAAAATTTATTTTAAAGTTTTTTAATAACTGTTATATCCATTCCCCACTATTAAGTAATACAAATTTTAACTTAATGCTTAACTAACAAAAAACTATAAATAGTTTGTTAACTATAGAAACAGTTTACAAACTTAAGTATATAAGTACATTAAAGTATTTAAAAGTAAAAGTGTAAAAANAATTTGAATCTTATAAGATAACAAAAAATATAAATATCAAATATTAAAAATTATAAAATATTCATGTAGTAAATTTTCAATATTAATGATATTAGAAAAGATGAGATAGAAGTATGATTGTCATTTATTTGTATATAATATCATTTATTATTTGTTATTATATTAATAATTTCTTAAATAATTCAATTATGTATCTATAGCAACAAACAACTTTCTATTGTGTTTTTTCTTTTTCATCATTTACCTTAGGTGTGCAAATATAAGATTTATAAAACAATTCAGTAAAAGAATAAAAAATATGACAGAGCAACAAAAAAGCAGAATTTTAAAATATCAAAAGGAGTGTCGCATGTTGTTCATTTAAATGCAAGCAATACATCCAACATGTAAGCAATAACGCAAACCACATTTGAGCAACTTCATTTGTAGTAATAAACATGGCAATTGTTAAAGAAATTTTAATCACTATGCATTTTACAGTAAAATAGGTATACACCAATGAATGTACATAGAGATTAACGTAGACAATCATCATTAGATAGCTGGATTTTTTCTAATCAGCATATTATGACATAATCAACATTGTAGGATGATGATAACAGTGAAGAAACATCAATTTTTTTATGAAGTATTATCATAATTGTATCTTCCAATTCCCTAAGTTTAGAAAACTCAAACAGTGCAAGAAAGCCAAAACAGATATGTTTAGGCTTTCTTGCACTGTTTCATTTATTCAAATATAAAAAAAACGTTCAAATATAAAAACATTCTGAAACGTTCAAACATTCAAATTTCTGAAACATTCTGAAACATTCAAATTCAAATTCAAACATTCAAAAAACGTTCGAATATAAAAACATTCTAAAACATTCCAGAAAATTGAAAATACCTGAAGATGGCCTGCTGAACAGGTCGACAACGTTTCTTAAAGCTATAAATGTTTGTTCTTAGCGATATAAGGTATTTGTGTCATGAGATAATACAGATAATAAGAAGTTGTATATACCAATAGAAGTATGTTTTATAAAGTCTGACCCCAATCGAGATATGAACTGCTACACCTAGTACTTTCGCAAGCATTCACATAGGGGAGACCGGAACAAGATCGGCATGTTAAGCTTTACTTAAATTTTGTGTAATAAATACTGCTGTAAACTGAAAAGAAAGCTTTGCATATTGTCTATTGGAATGTTACCTTACTATAGAACTGGTTAAAATCAGTTTGGAAATAAAAATAATTAAAATAATTACAACTTTACAAGAAGAGAGAAATTGACGAAGTTGCCCCGGGTATAGGGGCAAGATCGGCAACTTCTCTCTTTTTGTAAAGTTGTAATTATTTTAATTATTTTTATTAAAGTTGCCCCTGGTATAGGGGCAACAGTAATGGGGCAAGATAGGCACGTATATAAAATTATGTTATTAACAATGTATAAGTTGGAATTCACTATTAAAACAAAGAAATACAAATCCAACACCCATTTAATATTATTACAACGAAATGCAAGTTCAAAGACATATATACATGAATAACAAATGCAAACATGTTTTCATTTATCATCTGTTTGATTTTTATCCTTTGCTTCTAATGTGGCTTTATGTTGCCGATCTTACCCCGCTAGTCATGATTTCGAAACATTAAGTACAACCCTGAGAACAGAATGCCAAGCCACGATCTGGCCACGTGAATAAGTTGAAGTTACATCCTTCTAACAGGAAAAGTAACTTTCGTTATCATGGAATTATAACAAAACCTGCCAATTTAATATAAATGGAAAAAAAATATTATATGGAATTGAACGAAAATGAAAATTTGCTTGATAATTCATCTACGCTTGTTGGAGAACAATAAAAACACTACACTCAACAAGCCACCAATAAAACTCAACTGCCTAACCTATAACCAAAGTCTTCTTTTAATTTGTTTTTAAAAAAAAGCGCTTGACAAACTTGTTCCGCATGCCGAAGTTGCCCCGGTCTCCCCTATATATTTCAAAATTTAATAGCATCGACGCTGCAGATATCAAAGTAAATCTACCAAAGCATTCAGTTAATCCTCTTCACAGATATCTTTCAAAGTACACATCATATAAACAGTTTGTTTATTTCACCTTTCGATTTTTACGTTTATCGGACGGAAGAAATGACACGAGTTCAATAGTCAAGTAGATAGAAATTTAAAATATATTTTAAATTATTCATATAGCGTAATATATTCTAATATCAACTCTAAGACACTGTACATTTACAGCCGAATATTAAACAGTAATTAGGCAATCAGTCAAATTTCGTAAAAAACGGACCAAATGTTTAAACTCAGCACCCTCAAAAACAACTACAAATGTATTTTGTGATTGCCTGTACCTCGTTACGTAATTTTCTTATACAAATGCTACCCAACCTCTGATCCGACAGAAAGAAGGAGCTATTTGCAGTATNCAGTCAAATTTCGTAAAAAACGGACCAAATGTTTAAACTCAGCACCCTCAAAAACAACTACAAATGTATTTTGTGATTGCCTGTACCTCGTTACGTAATTTTCTTATACAAATGCTACCCAACCTCTGATCCGACAGAAAGAAGGAGCTATTTGCAGTATTGAATAAAGTAATTCGAACAGAAATAGTAGTTTATTTCCTCTGGGAAGTGAGAAAAGTCAATGACTACGAAATAGTACTGATCTACTATAAATATTTGAAAATTGATTCGTGTAAGACAGGTTGTGATGATTTGCATGTGATAAAAGATGCTGATCTTAACGTACGAAATACTTCATGTAAAACTTGTTTATACAAAACCGACTTTTAAAATGTTTTAATAATTTTTTTATGTGATAATAAAGTGTTTACATTTTAGCAACATATCTATCTCGCCTTATATCATTGTCACAGTAATTCAGTGAATCTATATATATAATCGGGATGAGTTGATAATAATAATAATAATACAGTAGACCCTCGATTATCCGACTTAATTGGAGACTGGGGTTGGTCGGATAATTGAAAAGTCGGATAACCGTAAAGTATAAAAAAATCTATTATTAGTGTAGTATATTATTATATCCCATGTAATTAGTATATTGGTATATCGCTATTAACCTACTTCGCGTTGAATTTTCATCGATGTTAAGCCTAACGAAGACTATTGTATCTTTAAAAATTAGATAATAGAGGAACTGATTAATTAAATATTTTAAAATAATTAAATAGGTATAACATATAAGGAATTTGTAATGAGGAAGAACACGTGAAGAGNTGACATAGCCAAATATTGAAGCGCCACATCACTAGCGGACATTTGAAATTCGCGAACTAGAAAGGTCGGTTAACCGAGGTGACGGTTAATCGGGGGTCGGATATTCGAGGCTCTACTGTAATAATAATAATAATAATAATAAGCGCAGAGCCCAAACAGTTAGGAGTTGAAAGTTAAAATTTGGTACACAGAGAACTTCACAAGAACGCACACTAAAAAGGGATTTTTAGAAATTTCACCCCCAAGGAGAGGGACAAGATTAAGGTTTTGACAATGGAAGTGTTAACTGATAATGGTAGTATATACAATGGAAGTGTCAACAATGGAAGTGTTAAGAGAAAGCGACGTGAAAGGATTAACTATCCTAGAAGCAGGTTTTTCGTTTTTGCGAGAAATCGAACATTTTCTAACCCATTTAAAAATTCAGTAATTAGCCTGGAAACAGGGGGACCTAAATCTTGCATTCTTTGAAAATGGATAAGATTGACCATAACGTAATAATCTTAATCTTCGCTATTGTTACTTTTTGCCCGAGTAACGCTGGTCTTATCTGCTAGTACAGTAGAGTGTCGAAAACTCGGCCTAATGTGGACCGAAGGGTGGCAGAGTTTGTGAAAATCCCGGGTTATCGGGAATGGGGTTAAAAAAATAACTATGAGTGTTTCTTCAGAAAATACTGTACTGTACTTGTATGTATTGTTTACTTGAGAATACAGCAGAATATAAACTGCCTAAATACCCTTAAGCAAAGGAAAATTACGTCCTTTATGAAGGCATGGAGCCTTTACTACATGAAAATGAAAATTAATAAATACACTGTGTACAGTAATTTACCTTATAAGACAGACATCAGAAAAATACTTTATGAAGTATAAAGCTGTCTATAATGAAAATTAAATAACTAAGGATTTTTTTGCCGTGCCAGGGTGTGGCCGAGTTATCCGGACTGCCCGGTTATCGAGTGCCGAGTTTTCGAGACTACTGAATAATGTATATTTTTAAAATTATATTTTATTTTGTAAGCAATACATTTATTTAATTAGTTTGTTAATTTTTTCGAAGAGATGGCATTTAATGTAAAGACAACAATTAACTGTAGACTGAAATTAATCTATATTTTGGGATGTGATGTGTCACATGATTTAAATTACAAGAATGTCAAAGTGACTGTCGAGTTTCGTCGCAAATAATGCAACTTCCTAGGAGTGTCTAGCGAAGAAAGAAACAAACAAACATCCTCATTTATAAAGTAATAAGATACATTTTCTAACTTTTGCTCAAACACGTTTATAGTTTTTTAAATTAACTTTAACGATAATTTTGTATATTAACAACGACACAGAGATACTGGCACGTGCACCACTTTCTAATTAATATTGATTAGAAGTTCTGTATGAATGACTTATGTAAGATGTAATTTCCGAATACTTAGATATATGCATTTTATGAAAATATCTTTATTGATCTCTTGTAATAGGAATGCATTTATGAGAGTTGATCTCTACTTTAAATAATAACAAACGCATTAAATATAAATTTATGACTGTTCTAGACTTCAATTTATACAAATGTTCTCGTAATNCGAATACTTAGATATATGCATTTTATGAAAATATCTTTATTGATCTCTTGTAATAGGAATGCATTTATGAGAGTTGATCTCTACTTTAAATAATAACAAACGCATTAAATATAAATTTATGACTGTTCTAGACTTCAATTTATACAAATGTTCTCGTAATAATAATTTTACGAGAGTTGCACTGAATTATGATTTACGTAACATTTAATTACTGATAAACTACTCTTTATATAATCCAGTAGAAATCTTCTGGCCTTCCCATAAAATCTTTAATTTATCGTATTTCGAAACTATCTTGTATAATTAAGTCTTAATCTACTTCTGTTCTTTCATTTATACTATTGTGGGCGTCATTTCCTATATTAATGTAAATAATACTGTAATAGCAAAGATTGCAATTAATAACTTACATCCTTTACAATGTTGTTACAAGTTCATTTACTTTTTTTTACTATTTTACTGTTTGGTAAAACTGTTATTTTACGTTATCATGTTCGACCAATAATCAGTTTTTCTTGTAATGTTTTGTAATATTCATTGGAAACAAACACAAAGAAAGAGATGTTAAGGAGGAAATTACAGAAAATGGTGAAACAGTTAAATTAATTATGGCAAAAACGGTTAATTAAATGTTAATTATGAAGCTCTATGTACAGTACCTGCAGCGGTAACATTGAAACACGCTTTTTTTCATGAGAATATGTACCAAAAGTGCTCTTTCTTCCGTTTTCAATGTAATTATATAACATTGGCTCTACGATTTGTAACACTTTCGTCCTGTCGCTTTAATTAAATTTAAAACCAGGAATCGGACCATAAAATATAAACCCCATCGGCAAGTTTTGACCCAAGCTATATTAACCCTTATACTCGTTAGATTCTAGAAATGTCTCCAAAAGTTTACTAGAATTAAAATGCTACTATATTTTTGTTATTCTGCAACAGTTACAAAAAAATTCAAGTGAAACTAAAACATAAATTTACTTATCCGTAACTGCTAGAATTTTTTATTTTGAAATATTTCTAACTGCACATTGTTTCATCTGCTCCTATTATCTCTCGATAACATACAGGTTAAAACTTTTGTAAAAGTTTCACTTTTTTACTCTGAAATAAATACTTCTCTCTTAAGTCGTAAACCATGAATTATAATTAAAATTTGCATTTACTTCTATTCTATCAATACACACTTCACAATAAAGTTGATCACATTAATATTGCTTAAAAGATGCGAGTGTTACGTAAATTGCAATTATTCGAAGACCTCAGGAAATGTATTTCAATCACAATACATTTATCAGTATAAACACGAAGTTGTAATAAATTCAGTTTTATAACATCCTTATTATACGAATACAGAATTTATAGATGCTTTCAATTCATGTATTTACTGCTTATTTAATCAATAAATTTAATCGGCTACATTATATATGAGACTTTACTAAATATGCAAAATTACAACTTATGTAATAAAAATTATTTCTCTTGATTATACAATTCATAATTATTATTAATTACAGAGTATTTCTTGTTTTATTTTTTAATTACAATACGTGTTTTGGTTTTACGATAAACTTAATTTTATTATTTTACGATTAATTTGCCAGACTGTAAAACAGGCAAAGCCGATGTCGACACAAAACCGATGTCGACATATAAATGCTATTTATGATCTGAGATTTTTTTAGGTTACGATTTATAAAGTAAATTTTTGGTCCAATTGGAAACTGTAAAAAATTTGCTCATTATTCTATTAATGGAGTTCACGATTTTTCAAAACATTTGTGTTTTCTGGCCTCACGTGTGGGGGTTCGAAGTTTCTTCAGGTGTTTGTCACTTTTGGAACGGGGTGTGCAAGTTCTAATGAGAACATGCAAGTTTCAAACTGATTTACATGAAACGTCAAAAGTTCGTCACCAGATGTTTATTTTCGTGTACCTGCTTATGAAGCTAAGATGTTAATATTATTTTTGTTAATAATTATGTTTAATCTTGTATGAATTTTTAAATTTTTGGATAGTGTTTGAAATGAAAGAGTGACAACCGATACCAGCGAATAAGCTGATTTTTAGAAAATTGCACATTTTTTTTAATGATCGAATTTCTATTAAAAACATTTTAATTTTTTCTGATTTTCGAAAGTTTTTCGATTTTACAATTTCTGCTCATTTACGAAAATGTAAGGCAGGACCTGCATTTATTACCTACAGGTACAGTACATTTAAATTATTTTGTTTGTTATTGATTTTGTTTCTATTTTATTTTAATTCAGGAACAAAAAATGTTCATTATATTCATAAGTCAAAAGGATATGTTTTATTTTTAAGAATTTCAACGAGAAAAGATTGTTGTGTATTTTGTCTATCATTTTTTTCTCTGTAATGTGTTATAGAATTTACCTCTATTCTTTAAATAAAAAATTCATTACTGTCAATCAAAACTATCAAGTAAAACTGGGATTTAGGACTAAATCATTACAGGTTCATGTTGATTTTCATGTAACATATCTAAACTAAATATCAATTTAATTTAACATCAAAGAAAAAGTACTCTGTTATTACTTGGGTTTTGTATTTTGAAATGTTTTTCATCAAGTATACACAACATATCAGTTATTCGTATTGCATATTTCTTAATGGCATATGAATGTGTCTTCCTGTATAAGTAACTATCTGATAGAACACTTGTTCGAACAGAGAGTTACTTATGCAGGAAGTTTATTCATGATGGGTCAACAGTCTTATGTACTTTACTTTGAAAAAGGGAAAGATATTGCCATCACATAGCAATCTATGAGAATATTTAATTTGTGCAGTTTATCTTCGTTCGAACTGTATAAAATATTTATGTATTAAGAAAACTTTATTTTTTTTAGCTTATCGTAAAATTATTCAATATGAAAATGCAAAAAGTAAACTTAGCAAATTTGAACCCGTTATGAGTTATGTTAAGCTCTACCAATCGACATGAAGATTGTTTGTAATTAGAGAAGAGCTTGTTACATTTTTTAGTAAAAATTTTATTACTTTCCAAAAAAAGGGATTACACCTGTTATAACCTTTTCATGCTAATGCCAACAATATGCTTTTGTTTTTTACCCNAATATTATTTTTGTTAATAATTAATTATAAAATAATATTAAAATTTATTCATTTCTAAAAATTATGTAAAATGACTCGATTATTAAAATATAGAATAGTTAAACATGTTAGAAATTCGATAATTTATTTACTGGAATGCGTGCATTAATATATTTGAATGGTAAATATACATGAAATCTCTGTAATTAAAATACCTAAATTCTGAATGGACGAAATTTAAATTTTACGACTTTATGTTGATCAGCAATTGACGTACTGCTTTGAAATAAGAATTCTCTACTTTTATTGGTTATTGTATGCACTAATAACTCAGTGCCATAACTATGGAAACATCTGTGCAGTAACATTCAACTACTTTATTGGAAGAGGTTTAAAGACTATTAAGACTCGTGAAAATATACTTGTAAAAGCACAATGAGCTGTATTTTGAGATACAAACAGAAATTTTAACTCTTTACTAGTATATCATTCACTGCCTTTTAACGAAATGGTGTGTATATCTTATTTGTTGGCTCCGTATATGAACTCTCTTGCTGCATTCGGATTGTGCATGATGAAACCGTGTTCATGTATATCGAATTACACTAATCAGAAGGGACACCTTGCATCTTCTCTCTTGTTCCGAATGTACACGCATTTCGTAGAGTTCTTTCTCTGGTTAATCAATATTCTGTTTTTGATTAGGTTAATTGATGGTAACCTTTATGGCTTACGAGTTAACAACATGTACAAGGAAGATGCTTTCAAAGAATCGATAGTAAATGCATTAATATCGAGTCATCTGTCGATCCAATACAGTATTATCAAGAGGAAACAAATGTATGTTCATTCTGTGTTAAGTTCTTACAAAGGAGAAGAAGAAGAGTTTGAAAAATTTGAAAAATATTTCGTTAAAGTGTTGAAAATGGCGTTTATCCCAGCCATAATAACAACCGTAATAGCAGAAATAATATTATACACAGAAATAAAAAAACAAAACGGAACAGATACCGAAGCGTTTTTAGTCGCTGTTCTACATGCTTTGCATTATCTGTACACTATTGGTCATCTTATAGGAGTCTTTTGTGGAGTGCAATCAATACTGTATATTGTACATAGAAGATTAATTAATATGTCTGAAGAAATAGCCGAGTTGAATATGAAACAACGATTCTTGCAACAAAAATTGGACAGTATCATCCGAAAACACGTTGAAGTTTGGCAATTTATTGACACATTCAATGAAGACATGAGCGAGTGGTTGTGTCTCAATTACATTACTTACCTGTATCTGTGCTGCTTTTTTTTGTATGAAGCATTGTTTGTTGAAATGGAATTTGTAATGAAAATGAATACGGTAATTCTCTCTTGGGTAATTACTGCTAAGTTTATTCGAAGCTGTTGGGGTCTTTCGGTCCTTGCTGCATCAGTAAGTGAATAATGTTATATGTAATGTAAAAGATTTAGTTTAAAAATTTTAATAGATGTAGTTTAAAACATATATAGAATTTATAAACTAAGTTGCAACAAATTTTAGATAACTAATTAGTAATGTATAACCAATTATTTTAAGAATTTGTTTCTATTATATATATAAGACTTTAATTTCTGTAATGCATATAGGACACTAAGTTAAATTTATGACAATACATGTATGTTGCACTAAACTCTTAATTTTATTTTATCAAAGTAAAATTAAAATTCATTTAATGTACTCTAAGTGTACTCTACTGTAATTTGAAAAATTTGAATTGTCTAGAAATACTGGAAGCTGACGTTTTTACTAACATTTTTATTTTTCCTCCTTAAATTATACGCAATTTGTATTACACCAGGAAAAAAATTCGGTAAAAGTTATTCTGTTTCTTCTCGTTTGTTCAAAACTCTCGATGCTTGTATTAATTTAGTTAATAATTTATTATTCGATATTTTTGACAATTTTTCTGTTATAAAATTTATTTATAATATACTTCACTAAATACCGAAGTAAATTAAAAAGTTATTCTCGATAACATTTTTGAAAAAATACCATATTTGTTATCGTTAATGAAATGTCACATGCTAAATTTACTTCGTGCAAACTACCGATACCATACTAAGTTATTTTAAGTGTAATACCTTGTACAAAAAACTCGTTTAAAAAACAACTGCTCAAATAACTCAAATTATAAAATGCAATATATTACAATTAAAGTAAATGTATTTATAAACCTAATACAAAAGATTATTCAACTTAAAACTTTTTATATTTTCTGTTTCGAATAGTTAATTCTTTCAATTTCAGATCTACGACAACTTTGTGTCAATCGAAAAAGTTTCATCCGCAGATCTCCCATTGACTTACAAGCTTAAGGTATTTCTTTAGATTTTTAATTTCCTTTTGTGTGCTAAATGATAAAATTATAATTTTACTGCATATTCAGAAATATTAATTATAATATTAAGCTTGCAAATTATTACTATTAATGAACAAACTGTTCATACAATGGGGTACACCTAATGCTTGCGGAGAAAATTGTTTATTCGTCTAATTTTCACACGTTATACATTTATTTTTAAAAGTCTTTTTCATGCTTTTAGTTTAAAATGTAAATCGTTATGAACTATAAACAGCCGAACAATTGTCTCGGCAAGCGTTGTCTGTGTATTACAGTTGATTTAATTGTGTGTTGAGTCCGATTTATATTTTAAGCTGTTAGAAACGTTAATGAACCGGTTTCTATTCAAGTAATAGGAAATAAATATACTGGAATCGTTATGTGGGGCTTTCCAAATTTTAAACTATTTCTATCTACAACGAATTTGCGATAACGCATCATATTTACTATAATGTAAATTTTAATATGTATATTTTTCTAAACGAAAATCACAATTCATGTGGAAAATATTTTTTAACACTTTAAACATAGTTTGAAATGCATAGTTTACAATTATATTGATAGATTTTGCGGAAAAAAATGATTATAAAATTATATCAATTTTCTAATATGTCTATTTTCTTACTGAACAACACACTCGCTGTTATTATGTAATTGTTAAGTTAAATTAATATAATATTCATAAATTCATATCAAAATTAAACTGTAATCGTTTGCAGTTGAATTCGTTTGTAAAAAGATTTACGAAGTTTCCATTGGGATTATCTATCGGAGGGTTTTTCTACGTGAAAGAAAACTTTGTTATAAAGGTAAATGTCATTGTATAATTACTTTTAAGCAATTATTAATACGGCTGATTTTATTTATTTCAGGTAATAGAAACGCTATATTCAATATTTTCAACACTGATAGAAATAACTGGTGTGATGGAGCAGAAAAAACACTGTGTTGTAAAGTCAGTCTCTAATTCCTCATCCATTGATTAATTAAACCGTCCACAATAGAAGATAAGTTTCTAAAGTTCGTGCCATTCGTTATAATTGTTAGTTAATGTAAAACTTTATGTTTATTGCTGCACTTAATTGAAAATTTAAACACTAATGCATTGATTTAAGAGCTGCAATATTTTAGTACAAGCAAGTTAATTAATGATGCGTATTAAGTTTTGTTCAGTTTTATTTTGGCCAAGTATTTGGCAGTTTGTTCGTTAGATGCTTAGTGATTTTATACGTATTGTTTATATATGTAATTACTGATAAATTAGGACTTCTTATAACGTTGAAACCTCTAATTGCATTGTCAGTTTTTGTTATAAATTACTAGATGGAGTAGCATTACGATGTTTTTTCTAGTTAGTGGTTGCAAGTGATCATATCATGGTAGACATTGTTTGTAAACGATATTATTTTACCTCTAGACACCACTAATTTTGAATGAAATTTAGAACATTTCGACAGAAATTAAAATATATATTTGAGTACATTAGAAAACGCAATGTCTGTGTAAAATCTATTATAATAAATTAAAATTTCGTCACATAAATACATTTGCATTAAAGATTATAGAAAAAATAAGATTAAACGTATTATTTGTAAAGTAAAATATATTTATGTTTTTATCATTGCAATAAATGTAAAAAAAAACTTTATCTTGTATTAGTTATATCGAATTTATGAAATTATGTAAGGCGATAAATGTTTTTCATTGTAACTTTTATTTTGGCATAGCGGAATACAGTATATTATGTTTCATATTATAAATCAATAGATATTGAATTGTACTTCAAAAATTATAATCGTACCTTCTATATATATTTTGTGTGTATATGCACAATAAAGCCTACATACATTGTTATAAATTTTTTAATATTAAGTCATGAATACCTCAATCTTCTGCATAAATTTAAATATTAAAACTTTAACGTATAGTGCAAATGTAATATGATTTGAAAACAATTGTCACTGAATTCTTTTGTAAATATTTTACAAGCTTTATATGTTAAGGAGAAAAAAAACTCTTCAGGACATCTCTCGGCATTATGTTGTTATGTTTTTTAAAATACAATTGAACATAACTGCCAATTGTTTTTCATCGGAATTCATAAATATCTGTGTGGACCAAACCGCTAAACAATTTAATCAGTTATTAATGTGCTGGCCGCGTGAAGTTTTCCGGGTTTTCTTCACGTGTCTAAAACCTGAATAGGGGCCAGTTTATAATAAGTCCTCCCGGAAGGCACACAGCTTTTACACATCGCACCGTATTGCATTCATTTGTCCAGTATAAAAAAATCGAATGTAGGAATAAAATAATGCTGTATAAAAACTGTGTATATGACATTTCGTAACATCTAGTAATTTAGTACATGTACAAATGATAACTGCATAATGCTTGCGATATAAAAGCACGTATAATAAACTTTAGAGCTGAATTAAAGCTGTTAAATGTTTCATATTATTGATTTACTTTACTTTATTCTTGAGTTCAAGCACTGTGCACTTGATATATAATACAACATATGTATTTGTTTATAATATTTTAAACACTTAGTAGACTGTATTTATTACAGTAAAAATAGCAAAAAAGTAAAAATTTTAAATGTTACCTGACGAAATTACATTTACCGCTTTATCGTTATTTTGTGCTGTTTTCATAATAATATAATATAGAAAGGAAATAGATTTCGATATGCTTTTAATTTATTTTTACAGATTTTTTAATTATTTGAAATGGGTTCAATTATTACTTTAATTTATAAATAGCTTAATTATTGCATTAAATTATTATAATAGAATTAAGTACTGAAAATTGTTTCTTTAATTAAGCCACGGTTTTTTAGCAGTTATTTTATTCATAAATTCAATAATAACTTTTTTTTAGTGTTATATTTTAAAATATCAAACTGTAAATAAAAGTATATTGCTAGTAACTCAATGTAATTCATAAAATCTGTAACGTTCTTGTTGATATGATAAAAAAATTAAATAAATTCGAGGAAAAAATTAAAAAACATGTGTTACTGTGAAATTACTTATGTAATCTTATAAATGAAATATATCTGAAAGTTTACCGAAAAATACCACTTATAAGATTGTCACAGTAATTTAGAAAATCTGTAACGTTCTTGTTGATATGATAAAAAAATTAAATAAATTCCAGGAAAAAATTAAAAAACGTGTTACTGTGAAATTACTTATGTAATCTTATAAATGAAATATATCTGAAAGTTTACCGAAAAATACCACTTATAAGATTGCCACAGTAATTTAGTAAATATAATATGTCATTTTTTGTTAAATTCTATGATTTTTCTTAAGAATTATATTTCGTTTAGTATTTTGTTAAAGTTTTGCAAAAATATTTTGTTATATTGTTGCCTGTAATCCTAAAAAATTAAATGTAGTCGAAAAAGTAATTGATATATAGAAATCCAATCGTTAATGTTGTAATAAATTTATGACGTTATGTTAAAATAATGTAAACGTAATTGTCAAGTTTTGTAGAAGTTTGTTTAGCGATAGGTTAAAATGTTTGAAAATTTTTAAAATGTATTATTAAGTATTAAAATTGCACGGATTGAAATTTAATAAATATAACTTTTATAAAATGACATTTTAAGAAAATTGGAATTTTTGATTGAAAATTTCGATCAAATAATTATATTTCGCTTCAAAAAATACTGAAAACAGATAGAATCGAAAATTAATTAAAATTAAAATATAATTCTTTTTGAACAAAAGAAACTCTTAACTAACAACACAAATAACGTAACGAATTTTACTTATTTATTTAAATTCGATAATTGTACATGTATGCATATGACACAAGATTTCCAATCTTACTTAACGGTATAACTCAGATAAATAAAAGTAAAATACATCAAAATAAAACAGTAAAAACAAGTAAGAAACATTTAAAATATTTGATAAGATAACAAAAGGACTAAAATATTAAACAATAATAATCTTATCTAAATATATAAAATTGCTTGTCCTGACTGTCTGAATGACTCACTCACTGACTGATTTATTATCGTCCAGAGCAAACCGCTTAACCTAAAGCGGTGAAATTTTGTACACAGTTAGGGTACGTCATGAAAACGCACACTAAGAAGGGATTTTCCGAATTCCCCCGCGGGGGGAGAGGAAGAAGATTAAGGCTTCATTGGAAAAACAGCTTCTACTGTACTATTTTATATGCGATTTTTTGTGTTCATCTGCATTTAAGTAGGGTATGCTATGGCAATGCATGCTAAAAAGGGATTTTCTGAAATTCCCCCGCGGGGGAGAGAAAGAAAATTAAGGCTTAATTGAAAAAAACGGTTTCTACTGTACTATTTAAGATGCGATTTTTTGTTTTTATCTGCGTTTAAGTAGTGTATGCCATGGAATGACACTGAGAAGGAATTTTTCGAAATTCCGCCGCCAAGGGAGAGTGAGAGCATTATGGTTTAATTGGAAAAACGGCTTTTGAAATTGATTCCATACTTTCCCTTAAATTGATAAGATATCAGACATTGTTATAAAAATTTTCACATATTTCGATATTTTTACCAAATGTTCGAACCGTTTTAAATTCGATTTTGCTATTGCATATTGGTTTGATTATAGAACGATTGTAAATGTTCCAGAAAATTGATCAAATTGAAAACAGTTCGTTTGATTCTCAGCAATTCTCATTATTCTTAGTTGTAGATGATATATAACAAATACCATGGTTGTTGAAATACTGAATGTAAATGGGGTTTGCTTGCAAAACCTCTGCAGGCAATGTCACAGGTAACAGCTACTATAATGTAATTTAGATGTGTTAATAATAATTATAATAGGCACAAATCCCAAATGGTTAAGAGTTGAAAGTCGAAATTTTGTACACAGTTAGGGTAAATCCTTAAAACGTACACTAAAAAAGAAATTTTGGAAATTTTGTTTGTGCCAGAGAAAAAAAAGGATTATTTATGGCTTACTGTGAATAAACCTGAATCCTAACAGTAAATAATAAGAATGCAAAACATCGTATCTGAAATAGTATATTAGAAATTGAGATTTTCACGGCTTACAGTGAAGAACTAGGTTTCTAATATTCCATTTTAGATTATTCAGGATTCTATATAATATTTTAGATTATTCAGGATTTTATATAATATTTTAGATTATTTACGATTCTATATAATATTTTAGATTATTTAGGATTCTATATACCCAGGGTGGCCAAGCTCCTTGATAGTCCGAGCCATTTTTCAAAATTTGATATTTTTGCGAGTCGTAATTAAATACGTATTAAAAAGGTGTGCAAAAAATTCCAGATTACAAATTATATCCGTAGCAAGAGTGATACAAATTGTTTCCTCCAGAGCACAATGTNCACAAGTCTTACTTTTACTGCAATTCATGTCAAAGAAGATTTATGAATAAACGCAAATATGAATTGCACAAAAAATCTCATCTGATAGAAGCACCGAACCGAAATAAACATGTAAAAAAAGAAGAAACAGAAGCAGGATCTTCTTCAGCTCAAATTGTGTTAAGCTTTCATAATTACTCTCTTCCACAAACTCAAACTTCGAATAAAATAAAGAAAACATCAAAAACTTTGAAAATTTGCAGTTCGGTGGAAAAAGTAAAACAAGTGGAATCTTCTTCAGCTGAGGTTCAGGAAGAAGTGACGATAGAAGCAGGACCATTTTCAGCTCATGTTCAGGAAGAAGTGACGATAGAAGCAGGACCATTTTCAGCTCATGTTCAGGAAGAAGTGACGATAGAAGCAGGAACATCTTCATCTCATGTTCAGGAAGAAGTGACGATAATTATTTGAGATTTTATATACTATTTTAGATTATTAAGGATTTTATATACTATTTTAGATTATTTAGGATTTTGTATAGTATTTTAGATTAATTAAAATTTTATATACTATTTTACATTATTTAGGATTTTATATACTATTTTAGATTACTTAGAATGTTATATACTATTTTCAGATTATATAGAAGTCTATATAATATTTTAGATTATTTAAGATTTTATATACTATTTTAGATTATTCAGAATTTCATATACTATTTTACATTATGTACTATTTTAGATTATTAAGGATTTTATATACTATTTTCAGATTATTTAGAATTTTAATTATAGGAGTTTTTACCGGTTTTTACAGATACCGTCGCAATTTTTTCGCAGTTTTATAGGAATCGTAATTATAGAGACCGTAATTATAGGAGGGTCTACTGTACTCTGTTTTATTTCAAACGAGGTATCTTATTGGTTTGCTTAGGTTGGTTTGGATGGTTTGTTGGTGTGTTTTTTGCGCAAGGGCCACATAGGCCAAGCTGCGCTATAGTTTGTTTAGCAAGCTGTATCTTGTCTTGTATCGGCCGGTTTGGAATGAGCTTGTAGGCTATATAGCTCTGCGGTAAAGTGTAATTTTAAGACGTAATTTTTATGTAATAATAGCAGTATGCCTTTATGATTGTTGGTGCGTGAAAAATAATGTCTTTCGAGAGGTTTTTTAAGGGTAACTGACTCCTATTCAAGCGTTACAAACATGGAAAAAACGCGGAAAACTCCATGTTTCCAGACTGTCCAGGCTAAGCGCGAACAAGCGATCGAATGGTCGTAGGCTCGCGCCTCGTCCTAGTGTTCAGGGAACAGAACCGATTTACTACTAGTGAGCAGCCAGCTGTATTAATTTCGCCTCACCCTGCCACGCGCGTAATTTATAATCAATACCTTTCATGACTTCAAGAAATATTTTTAAACAAATTATTATGTAATATGGTAGTTGTTTAATTCAGTTAAAAAATTTTAAATAATTTCAACAAAGGAAACACAGTACTAAATTTTGTATTGAGGCTATTTAAATAAACTAACAAATTATGTAAATTCATAATAGGATAAAACAATCTTCTGACAAAAATTCCAAAATAATGATTTATTAATTTTTATACGAAGCCCAAGTAAAAATTGCACTTTGTTAGCATAGAATTCGAAATTTTAATAATTAATCGTAAACCCAATGAAACTTTATGGTAATTAGTTTAAACAGCAGTTAAACCGATACGTGTGAAGAAGCTTGCAATCGTGCTCGATGTAAAAGAAAAGTCTTGTGAGTATAAAAATCACATTTATGTATTACTATTTGTTTATATATTGTCTACTTGGACATTGTTTATTAATAAATCTTGTTATATTAGTGTAGTTTCTGATTTGCAAAGAGAGGAGATCTTAGTGAAAAGTAAAAGAAAATCATTATTTTCACCTATGTTGTATTGACTTTTGAATAAGATCTTTATTATGCACGTCCTACTTCTTAATTGATGACTAATTTGTTTCGATTCTGTATTCATTGCTATATAAAATTCTCGTTAGATTATAGTTTAAAATTAATGTTCAAAATTTACATTCGTAACTGAAATGTAGTTTGACTTTATACAGAACCTCCAAGTATAGAAAATGGAAGATAAATCCCGCCGTGGCAGACCTCGTGTACTAAAAGATTACAAGTGTAGATTCTGCCCAAGTTTTTTCTCAAATAGATCAAATTGGAGAAAGCACATAAAAAAACACTTGTATTTAAGACTTCTTCCATGTAGTGTATGCGGTGAAAAATTTAAAACTAAAAGAAAATTGCGTTTTCACAAGAAGTTGCACACAAGAGAAAAAAAGTTTCAGTGTAAATTTTGTTTTTGTACTTTCAACAATATTGGAAAGTTTAATAGACATAAAGCAATTCACAAGTCTTACTTTTACTGCAATTCATGTCAAAGAAGATTTATGAATAAACGCAAATATGAATTGCACAAAAAATCTCATCTGATAGAAGCACCGAACCGAAATAAACATGTAAAAAAAGAAGAAACAGAAGCAGGATCTTCTTCAGCTCAAATTGTGTTAAGCTTTCATAATTACTCTCTTCCACAAACTCAAACTTCGAATAAAATAAAGAAAACATCAAAAACTTTGAAAATTTGCAGTTCGGTGGAAAAAGTAAAACAAGTGGAATCTTCTTCAGCTGAGGTTCAGGAAGAAGTGACGATAGAAGCAGGACCATTTTCAGCTCATGTTCAGGAAGAAGTGACGATAGAAGCAGGACCATGTTCAGCTGACATTCAGGAAGAAGTGACAATAGAAGCAGAACCATTTTCAGCTCATGTTCAGGAAGAAGTGACGATAGAAACAGGACCATCTTCATCTCATGTTCAGGAAGGAGCGATGATGCAAACGAGAACTTTCTTACTTTAAAACCCGCTAATTTACATACTTAACCTCTTTCTTTATCGAGTTCAACTTTGGAGAAACGAAGCAAAGTTAAACTGAACAGAAATACAAGAATACATCAAATATCCGCATACAATTTCGCAAACGACAATTTTGTAAATATGTCAGAATAATTGTGAAACTCTGTAAAGCGAACGCACTGATAAAAAGAACGATTTAAACATTTTATTGATATTCAAAAATATTTTATATAATTTTAACCGATTTTATTGTGTATTTGTATTTTATATAATTTTACAATAAAACGAATTTAAATGAAATGAAAATTAACTTCATTCATTTCATCAACTGGAGACATCCCCATATTAGGTCTACATGACGGCATAAACATAGCGCGAGTGCTGAAATGTATTATAACCAATAGAACTGACCAAAGTGATATAGCTTGCCTTGGAGCAGTAACGAAATCCAGGTAATAGTGGACATGGGCATTTGCAGAAGGGCAAATGGAGCACTTGATCTTAACTAAAAATAAAAAAAAATTCACAAATAATTATCGTAATAATAGAGATGCATTTTTACATTCTGGACGTGGAACGCTTTGTGTTTGTAAAATTTCTTGTCTGTCTTAAAAAAGCCATGAGATATGAAATAACTAACTAATAAACTTCTGTAATTTATTTCTAGCTTTATACTCCCCGTAAATAATTTTCTGCAGACGATCATGCACGTCGATAACAGTCACTTTGCTTAAATTTGTACCAAAGATATAATTCGAATAATATAAATTGATGCAGTACTTTAAAATATTATCTCTATCGACGGTCCTGATCGATTTCGGGTCACTTCTATCATTACAGTTACAAGAACTAATTAGCCAACATTGCTGATTTCACAGAAAGTGCACGGATTACCTCTTTCTTTCTGGCTCCGTCTCAATTTCATTGTGATGTTTTTAGTTTAAATTTAAAATATTTAAGTATTATTTATACATACACGACCATTTTTAATTTACATAGAGCAATACAAAAATGTGATTGTTCACAGCATTCGTTGAGCTTCGGTTCAATTGCTGAAAAGGTGTTATAGTTATGTTTATGATATATTAATATAATTTTGAATTTTACTTGATACACAATAGTTCTAATTTTGTTTGAAATTTTTAAGAAATTTAGTAATAATTTCAGTTTTTTGGCAAATCTTGATTTTAAATAAAATTTTTTTATACTACTACTTAACTGCTTTAAAATTATATTCAAGTTAAGAGAAGCGTTCGCGTTAATACAGACGCATTGTTTAGTAAATAATTTAATTTACTCGAATAACCAAACTAAAGACTAACTAGTTTATATAAAACGGACTGTATGCAAAGGTGTATTTATGAATAGACAATGAAGCAGACAATGTAATTGCTCTTGGCCAGGTTTGGCCCGAACAATCTAGGGTACGAAAGTGTACAGTAGAAGTTCCACAATAAGCACCATTTTACGGGCGCCTAGGTTTTCTTTTAACTAATGCTAACAAAAATTAAGACAGGGCAAAATAAACTTGTAGGACAGAACTGCATGAAAGCAATTTTTATAATTAGATTATAACATTCACTTATTGTATTAAAAAATAAATTTTTATATAAAATAAAATTGTATAAAACGAGAATAATTTAACTACTTTGTATGTCTAAACCGTCACTTATAAAATACACACAGCGTGGGAAATACATAAAATTTTTTTTCATTAATGGAAATATAACAAAACCGTTACTTAATAATTGTATACTGTCAGTTCTAATAGATTTTTTTTCTTTTCTAGTATTTAGTTAAAACAGTACATATTTGCATCGGCACTTTGCGATACAATTAATTGTCATTACGTAGAACAAAAGAATAAATTTCCAATATGAAATGTTTTTTTTTCTTTACTTAATGTTTTATTAATTAATGTATAAATGAAAATATGTGACTGAAATACAAGTAGATACCATTATTGTTTATCCAAAAATTTGCCTTATCACCTTCTAAAATTTCATCTTAAACAAGAATATACTTTAATAGCCAAAACAATATTTTACAGTGTGAAAAGCAAAAAAAAAACCGAGCTAAGATATAAAAGTAAACACTTTAAAATTAGCACACAGAGATGTCGGTACATGCATTTACAGAAAATACGCGAAATTCAGCTTCTAGCACTTTGTTACTGTACTTTGTTTAAAACCATCTTTTTCCTGAGGGCACTAAAAAAAGCATCTTATAGCATGTCTCTTATTGGCTTTGTCAAGCTCACAATGATATGGCCGGTGGTGAAAGTTAGAGCCTGGTATATTCAGACAGACTACCTGGAAAAATTCTTGGGAAATTTTGATACATCCTAATTCAACCCCAAGTTTCCAGAGCGGTAGGCTGCCACCTTGACTGCTCGTCCATCCGGTCGTAAATCGTAATTTTACTTGCGCGAGTAATCAGGCGACATTGCTAATATTACTTCGTTAGCAAGTTTCATATTTTTTTGTATATTTTTTCTTAAGAATATAAATTAATGTAGCGTTTTGATATAAAATTAATGACCTACTTAAAAAATTGGAATAAAAACAAATATATTATTGTCCGTTATTATTTTCAAATGTTTATTGAATGTTTATTGATTTCATTATCAAAATGCATTAAATTAACTTCACCAGACAACATGCCCTAAAAAATTATATAAATTGTTAAAAAACTGTACACGCGTTTGATTTCATTTTAGCATGCTGACGTTATACCGAGATTTTACTCTTCGTTACTTACATCAAATAAGTAGGATTTGGAAAGTTTAAAAAAATCTGTAACAAAATTCTAAAGAAAATTGAGAAGGTTTGGACATGCAGAAAGAAGTTCGTTAGATTATGTCCGAAAATGTTCTTTCTAGGAAAAAAAGAAAAGGTAAACTAACAAGACGATGTTTTGAGTCTTTTTCAAGGTATGATGACTCCCAAAATAGATTTCGATTTCTCGGAAGAAAGAGTCTCATGAAAGAAAGTGTTCTAAAAAGCGATTAACAAAGCAGTGGTATAACCTAGCAATTTTCAGTTGCGTATGCAACTGCAACCACGATGGCTGTTCTTGTTAACTAGTAACCCGCTTTCGAAAACCGATACGACTGCAATCGCGACAAGAAACAAAAAACTTGTTCTACTCGCGCAGATTGCAAACACGCATCCAGTCAGCAAACGCCTTAAATCATAATGTGGCAACATTGAAATAGTTCATTATGGCAGAAAGTAAGAGAATTGATACTTTTACAAAATCGAGATTGATCGAGTTTATTCGGGCTCACAATTGTCTGTTGGGTTTTAATTCTTCGTTTTTTTAAAGATTTTATCTCTTTGTGTATTCTTGCCAGCTTTAACAAATCATCGCCTTTTTTCTTTCATTCGTTGTATTAAAGAAACTGGGTGCATTTTAATAAGAAAAGTGGCTAAAATTCCGTTAATACCCTGAAGTAGAAATAAAACCACTGGTAAACTCACAAAAACTGTAGTCAAGAACAAGCTACTGAAATTGTATTGGTTTACTATAAGGTTAGGTGTTTTCGAGTTGCAACGCAGACGAACAATATGTCAATGACAGGACGTGCTTAACTTGCACTTGTTGCAGTTGCCGTCGTCTGCGCGGCTGAAAATCGCTAGGTATTACCACAGAAAAAAGTGTGTAAATAATGAGCTGCAAGATGAGCAAAATATCCTAGTGTTTTCTACCAATGAAACAGCCCGTTTCTAATTAAAAAAAGAAAACAATTTATTTCGTTCTTTACTTTTAGTTATTTTTACATCGTCAGAAAAACAAGTTGAAAATAAATAAACATAAAGAAATGATTCCAAACATGCAGTATTAGAATAACAATTATATATATATATATATATAATTGTTCAAATGAGTCTACAACAACAATATAACAGCAGA